>NC_135739.1:42609721-42792221 GCF_041903045.1 Epinephelus lanceolatus
CCTGCAAATGCAATATCTAAAGAACACCTTGTGGAGGATTCTTTGGATTTGGCACAAACATCCATTTGGACTCAACAATAAACTGATTAAATTTTCGTGGTCAAAAGTCAAAATCACTGTGACCTTCCATCTGTCTCATTCTCATGAATATGACATCTCAAGAACACGCTAAGGACATTTCTTCCAATTTGGCACAAATGTTCACTTGAACTCAGCAATGAACTAATTAGAACTTGGTGGTCAAAGGTCGCTGTAACCTCACAAAACATGTTTTGGGCCATAACTCAAGAATTCATACACCAGTTATGACAAAACTTAACACAAATGTCTAACAGGATAAAATGATGAAGTGATGACAATTTATATCTGAAAGGTAAAGGGTCAAGAGGTCACTGTGGTATAATGTTCTGCAAAAACACCTCTGGCCATTATTCAACGTCGTATCTCAGGAACAGAAGGGGAGATATTTGTTCAGATACTGAGTTGGTGACAGTAATCTTGGGTGTCCACCTTGAAATTGTGTTGATTGTATAGATCTTGTGTACTGCCGCGGTGAAGATGTGTGTGAAGCATCCATGTTTTCACATATATGGATGTAAACTGTAAATGGAAGTAAAGTGGTTTGCGGAGGCATGCAACCATGAGGCGGTAATTCCAGTTTTATATGCATTTGTCATTATTTTTGATATTTGAAAAAACTAAGCACTTAGGCTAATTAATTACGATCAATAGGTGAATCGTTACCAAAAATATTGTTTTGTTCAGTCTAGAATACACAGTATAGTGTATACTCTTCATAATGTAATTAAATACAGTCATACCTTAGTGGCTCCCCAGGTTTCCTTCCCAAACTCCTCTGCTTCTTTGACATCATCAGAGATCAGGAAGTTGTCAAAGATGGTGCCAGATTTGACCTGAACAAACATGAAACACATTAGCATTATTTATATAGGTTTTTTAAATGTATTGAATCCCTGGGACCAACAGGTGGTCATCTGAGTGGGTCCTCAAAATAATGTGTGTTTTATGTTATATGGTTCTAATTATGGTTATAGGCATGTATGTTGAAAATGTGTCTTGAAGTTAAACTAATAAAATCCCAAATCTGACAACTTTATTTACCAAACCATATATAATATGTATTGTATGTATTTTATATACAGTCTGTTTACAGAACATTATACAAATGTCACATCTTGAGTTGAGTAAAGAGAGCACCAATATCATCTACCCACTATCAAGTAAATCAAATGTGATATGATTGTTATGTGATAATCCATCCATCCATCCATCCATCTGAGGCCGGGTCGTGGAGGCAGCAGGCTGAGCAAAGCATCCCAGACATCCCTCTCCCCAGCAACGCTTTCCAGCTCCTCCTGGGGGACCCCAAGGCTATCCCAGGCCAGATGAGATATGTAATCCCTCCAGCGTGTTCTGGGTCTGCCCCGAGGCCTCCTACCAGTGGGACATGCCCGGAACACCTCCAGCGGGAGGTGCCCAGGAGGCATCCTGATCAGATGCCCGAACTACCTCAACTGACCCCTTTCAACACGAAGAAGCAGCGGCTGTACTCCAAGCTCCCTCCGGATGTCTGAGCTCCTCACCCTATTTCTAAGGCTGAGCCCAGCCACCCCACGGAGGAAACTCATTTCCGCCACTTGTATCCACAATCTCATTCTTTTGGTCACTACCCAGAGCTCATGACCATAGGTGAGGGTTGGGATGTAGATGGACCAGTAAATGGAAAGCTTCGCCTTCTGGTTCAGCTCCCTCTTCACCACGATGGACCGGAGCAGCGCCTGCATCACTGCATAAGTCGCAACAAACTGTCGATCCATCGCACGCTCCATTCTACCCTCGCTTGTGAACAAGACCCAGAGATACTTGAACTCCCTCGCTTGTGGCAGTAACTCTCCCCCAACCCGGAGAAGGCAATCCACTGGTTTCTGGCAGAGAACCATGGCCTCAAATTTGCTGACCCTCATCCCGACCGCTTCACACTCAGCTGCAAGATCATGGTGTGATGAAGCCAACAGAACCACATCATCTGCAAAAAGCAGAGATGCAATTCTGAGGTCCACTTCCTCCCCCCAGCTGCACCTCGAGACCCTGCCCATGAAAATCACAAACAGGATCAGTGACAAGGGACAACCTTGGCGGAGGCCAACACCCACCCAATCCATGCGAATGTAAATAAGAAACTGTATGAATTGATGAAAATTTCCCTTTCTATGTTTTCCCTTTACTCATTGAGACTATGAATAAAAGGCAATCTCATCTCGAGTTCTATTTCGTCCCTACTGACCGCCAGAGGCGGTGCATAAGCACTGGATAACTCCGCCCGCGCTAGCGCATGTCGAGTACGAATATCAACAATGTCACCCATGACCCCTGCATGAACTCCAGGAGGCTATATCTTCTGGTGTCAGCAGGTGATCTGTTCCCTTCATTCTTCTCGCGATTCACGCGTTGAGGTGTACGTAAGTTGTTTGCTGTTGATTTCATGTGTCGCTGGCCCTGGGCAGCCTCGTGCCTCTGTGGTGGGAGTAACGGGCTGGCGCTCGTCCTCGGAGGGGCTGTGGCCAGCGTGTTGCACAATTGTATGTATGTCGTTGTCCCTGCTCTGGTATTGTGGCTTTGCTGGTATGGCGGTGTCCCCGCCCCCCGCTTCCAGCATTACCTGCAGCTGCTGAAGGCTGTGAGCAGGTCAGTGGAATTTGAATTCTGATAACTGTGTTCTGTTTTTTTTTTTTTTTTTTTTTTTTTTTTTTTTGCAGTTTGGGATTCAAAGTGAAGGATTCCATTGTGATTGGTGACGGTGGTGTTTCCGCTACCCTCTCCCAGCTCAGTTGTGTTTGTCAGACTTTATATATATATATGTGTGTATATATACACACACATATACATACATACATATATATATATATATATATATATATATATATATATATATATATATATATATACATACATATATATATATATATATATATATATATACATACATATATATATATATATATACATATATATATATACATATATATACATATATACATATATACATATATATACATATATATACATATATACATATATATACATATATATACATATATATACATATATATATATATATATATATATATATATATATATATACACACACAGTACAGGCCAAAAGTTTGGACACACCTTCTCATTCAATGCGTTTTCTTTATTTTCATGACTATTTACATTGTAGATTCTCACTGAAGGCATCAGAACTATGAATGAACACATGTGGAGTTATGTACTTAACAAAAAAAGGTGAAATAACTGAAAACATGTTTTATATTCTAGTTTCTTCAAAATAGCCACCCTTTGCTCTGATTACTGCTTTGCACACTCTTGGCATTCTCTCGATGAGCTTCAAGAGGTAGTCACATGTAACTCCACATGTGTTCATTCATAGTTTTGATGCCTTCAGTGAGAATCTACAATGTAAATAGTCATGAAAATAAAGAAAACGCATTGAATGAGAAGGTGTGTCCAAACTTTTGGCCTGTACTGTATGTATGTATGTATGTATGTGTGTATATATATATATATATATATATATATATATATATATATATATATATGTATATATATATATATATACACATATATATATATATATATATATATATATATATATATATATATATATATATATATATATATATATATATATATATATATATATACATACACACACACACACACACACACACACGCCTCCCTTCCTTCCAGTCTGAGAGGGCGGACTTCTGTGGGGCTCCTGCGCAGAAGAGGACTGCCACACGGAGCGGGAACGGTGCTCCCGCGAAAAGGAGGAAGACGGTGGCGAAGGACCGGCTCTCCTCCACATGCCGGCGGTTAAGCCTCCAATCGCGGCCTTGATTGTGGCTCCGGATGAGGCGATGAAGTCCGACCCTAAGTGCCCTTCTGCGCACTGTAAGGTTACAGACAATTACATCTGCAAGACCTACAACACAGCAGCACGTGTCGGCCGCTTGGGGAACACCCTCTCCCACTTACTCCTTGCCCTCTCAGCCTCCCTGCAGGATGCACAGGTGGACGACTCCGTCCGCGACATGTGTGATGCGTCACTGAAGGCTTTTGCCTACCAGACGAAGGAGCTGGAACGGCTGATGTCGACGCTTGTCCACACTCGCCGTCATGTCTGGTTGGCAGTCACCTCTGACGGAGGCGACTCGTAGGGTCCTTCGCCGGGTGCCAGCAGAACCTGGGGAGCTGTTTGGCTCTGCTACTCTGGACGCAGTGGACCGCACCACTGAGGCCGACGACACCAGGCGGCAGCTTGCGAGCCTCCACAAGAGGGCACCTGTTTCCAGGGGCAGCTCGAGGAGTTTTCCATCTGCCCCTTAGGGTCCTCCACGACAATCTCCCCGGGGTGGCCAACGGCGACGGCGGGACGAGAGGAAGTCAGGGGGTGACTTTCACCTCGGAAGCCTCAGGACCCCAAGCCCGACCGCCGCGCTTCCGGCTCCTCCAGGGGCCGGGGGCCTCGGCACTAGGGCCACGGGGCCGGTCGTCGGCTGCTTTTCCCAGCAGCAGCTCAGTCACTGGGCTGCCTGCTCGCCAGACCCCTGGGTAGTTGCCACCCTGACCCGGGGTTGCGAATTGCAGTTCCGACGCTGGCCCCCAGCCTTTGGCCGGGTCACCATGACAGTCATCAACGACTCGGCCAAGGCCCAAGCCTTAGCCCAGGAACTGTCCACCCTCCTGGACAAGGGCGCCATCACACCGGTGGACCCCATCCTTCAACCTGCAGGACTCTACTCGACCTACTTCCTTGTCAGCAAGAAGGATGGCGGAGTCCGTCCCATCTTGGATCTACGCGGCCTAAACAGGTACTTGAAAATTCTACCGTTCCATGTGTTGACTTCAGCGGGCGTGATGCACGTGATCCGGCAAGGCAAGTGGTTCACGTCCATCGACCTGAAGGACGCGTACTTTCATGTACCCATTGCGGCTCATCATCAGCCCTTCCTGCGATTTGCCTTTCAGGGCCGCCAATATCAGATCAGGGTGCTCCCCATTGGGCTCTCCCTGTCTCCCAGGGTCTTTACCCAGTGCGTGGCAGGGGCTCTGGCGCCATTACAGGCTGGGGGCATGAAGGTGCTGCCATACCTTGATGATTGGCTGGTGTGCGCACCTTCCCGGACCCAGGTGGTCCAGGATATGGCCCGCCTTCTGACACACGTGGCCCGGCTGGGCCTCACGGTCAACGTGGCGAAGAGCTGTTTGGTCCCCACCCAGCAGGCCGCCTACCTAGGTCTGGTCCTGGACTCTGTGGTCATGAGGGCCTACCTGTCAGAGCGTCGTGTGGACGACATCCTCCGACTCCTTCTTCTCTTCAGGAGAGGCAAGCGGCTGCCGTTCGTCATGTTTCTTCGGTTGCTGGGCAAGCTGACGGCCGCGTCGACTGCCATTCCTTCTGGCCTGTTGTCATTGCGCCCCCTCTAAATGTGGCTGAACGGTTTTCGCCTGGACCCCAAGCTCCACAGGTGCAGACTGATCGCTGTGTCGCAGGCATGCATTCGCGCCCTGGCACCTTGGAGGGACCGGGCGTTCCTGCTGGGGGGTGCGCCCCTGGGTGCTATTCCATCCTTTCGGGAGACCGTCACATTGGATGCATCCCGCTCAGGATGGGGTGCGGTCTGGCATGGCAGGCCGGCTCAGGGACAGTGGTCTGTCCGGGACCGCGCATACCACATCAATGTGCTGGAGCTGCGGGCCGTCCATCTGGCTCTCAGGCACTTTATACCGCACCTGCAGGGGAAACGTGCTGATCCGGTCAAACAACAAGGCTGTTGTCTCCCAGATCAACCATCAGGGGGGCACCAAGTTGGTGCGACTGTTAAGTGTGTCCCGGCACCTGTTTACATGGGCCCCTCCCCGTCTGTCCAGCCTGCGGGCTGTGTGGCTGTCCGGCGACCAGAATCGGGTGGCGGACTTCCTTTCCCGACACAAGCCTCCTCCGGGGGAATAGAGGCTTCATCCGGAGGTCGTGGGGATGATCTGGGGCATTTTCGGCAGGGCGGAGGTGGATCTTTTTGCCTCGAGGGAATCAACTCATTGTCCCCTCTGGTTCTCCTGGACAGAGGGGGACGGTCCTCTGGGACGGGATCCCCTGGGGCACGAGTGGCCCGATGGCCTCCTGTATGCATTTCTGCCATTGCCTCTGATCCTCCCGACGCTGCAGCGGGTCCTTCAACAGGGCCATCGTCTCCTCCTGGTGGCCCCGTTCTGGCCGGGGAGGATTTGGTTTCCACTGCTGCGGAGGCTTTGCTGTGGCTCGCCATGGCACCTCCCAGAGAGGACGGATCTCCGGTCACAGCTGGGGGGTCGGATTTGGCACCCCGACCCCTGCCGTCTCCAGCTTTGGGTCTGGCCACTGCAGGGCCCGACCCGCTCCTGACTGCTTGCACTGAGTCGGTCAGGTGCACCATTTCGCATGCTCGTGCACCATCCATCCGCCTCCAGTACGAGTGCAAGTGGAGGAGGTTCTCTGCCTGGTGTGCAGGCAGGGGGGAGGATCCCGCCTCTTGTACGGTGGCCACCATTCTCGAGTTTCTCCAGTCTCTCTTGGAGGACGGTCGCACTCCTTCCACCTTGAGGGTGTATGTGGCGGCAATTTCATCGCGACATGTTTTGGTTGAGAATACCACCGTGGGGTGCCAGCGGTTGGTGTCTTCTTTTCTCAGGGGGGCGCTGAGGCTGCGGCCTCCGGTGGCCCCCAGGGTTCCGGCATGGGATCTCTCCCTGGTGCTGGATGTCCTGTCTTCCTCGCCCTTTGAGCCTTTAGCCCAGGCTGATCTTAAGTGGTTGTCAATGAAGACAGCCTTTCTCCTTGCTGTCACGTCAGCCAAGCGGGTTGGGGAGCTGCATGCTCTCTCCGTCAGTGAGTCCTGCCTGCGTTGGGGGCCGGATGGTTCGTGGGTGACTCTCTGGCCGAACGTTGCATTCCTGCCAAAGGTGCTGCCACGCAACCATCTCAACTGGCCGATTCATCTGGCTCGGTTCGACCCCCTGTCGGCCGACTGTGGAGCGCAGTTGTTGTGTCCTGTACGGACCCTGGCTGCTTACCTCAATGCCACTGCACCTGTGCGACGAACGGACCAATTGTTTGTGTGCTGTGGGGTTCATAACAGAGGTTGTGCCCTCTCTAAACAGTGCCTGTCACATTGGATTGTGGATACCATCTTCTATGCTTACAGGGTCACCGGTCGTCCGTTGCCAGCCGGGGTCAGTTGCCATTCGACGCGGGGGGTCTCCACGTCCTGGGCTGCTTTGAAGGGTGTTTCACTGGAAGACATCTGTGCTGCGGCTTCTTGGGCGTCGCCTTCTACGTTCCATCGCTTTTATCGCCTCAATGTTGCTGCTCCGCATCCGTTAGGTATGGTCCTCCACCACGGGACTTCTGATCAGTGAGGTAGGTCTGGGGGATTCTTCGTGACGTTGTTGGTATGTGTCATCCAGTGCTTATGCACTGCCTCTGGCGGTCAGTAGGGACGAAATAGAACGAAAGTTACAATGGTAACTACGGTTCTATGAGTCCTGGATGACCGCCAGAGTGTCTGGTCACTCTGAATCCTCGCGCGCTCACGAGCAGATTTTGGGAACAGATCACCTGCTGACACCGGAAGATATAGCCTCTCGGAGTTCATGCAGGGGTCACGGGTGACATTGTTGATATTCGTACTTGACATGCGCTAGCACGGGCGGAGTTATCCAGTGCTTATGCACCGCCTCTGGCGGTCATCCAGGACTCATAGAACCGTAGTTACCATTGTAACTTTCGATATATGCACAGCTGGTAGGAAAATGATGGCTGCCTGTTAAAAAAAAAAATTTTTAACACAATGCAGCCCCTGGACAGTAAAGCATCACTGGATCATCATCAATATGAGGAAATACAGTATTGGTCACACTATGACAATAAAGCATCATCAGATTAAAAAAAGTGGCACTTCCCCTGAACGGCAAAACATCATCAGCTCATTATCAACATGAGTGAATACAGCATCTGCTGTCACAGCAGACATTGCGATGTAAGATTACAGGAAGGTCCGCAGTAATATCCTACACATCTGCAAATTCTGGAACATTTTATGAACCTAAAAATATAAGGTCATCATCTACCGGCGGTCCCCAGAGACCACTGTGCCAGCGCACAGAGCCTCAGAGAGCCGGAGATGAGGCCGGGCAGGCAGATGTCAGATCTGTGCAGACCACAGGGACAAAAAACACAAACACATCATGGACAGTAGGATAATAACATCAAAAACACAACAAGTATCACTCTTAGTGGTTTGTGTAACACAAGAAATACGCACAAAATGAGTAAAGTCAAGCATCGCCACTGTGTCTATCAGATTTATTTTTCACAATGTAGCATTATCAGTGAAAGTGATAATGAAAAAAAAAAAAAAAAAAATAAGGTGTGTCCCCCGGATGTGTTGATAGTGAGTTTACTCTATCCTTTCAGATTTTAATGCATCCGGGATGCAGGACATGTACCTAGTAATATCACTAAGTTACACAAAGAATCCAGAAAACAGATTCTTCTTCTTCTTTTTCTTTTTTTTTTTTTTTAAAGATATTTTTTCGGGCATTTTCAAGCCTTTAATTGATAGGACAGATGAGTGTGAAGGGGGAGAGAGAGAGGGAGTGACATGCAACAAAGGGCCACAGGCTGGAGTCGAACCCGGGGCACTGCGGCAACAGCCTTGTACAGGGGGTGCCTGCTCTACCACTAAGCCACCAGCGCCCCCAGATTATTCTTCTGATCTTGTTTCAACTCAACTTCAAATTAAATTTTACCACGCGACATGAAACAAGTCTGTATGTATACTTAGGCCCGGTTAGTTAACAACTACAACTGTAAGTGGGTGAGTTATAATATTACCTGCCACAGATCCAAGCCCAGTACTCCAATGTTATCAAACTTGTACATCATGGCGTCATGAGTGTACTCTGGGTTGTCTATCTCAGGGTGGACCCAGGCTCCTTTGTAGTCAGGGTTGTCGATCTGCTTGGGTTTCCACTCGCCCTGCAAAGACAAACGAGGGGTTCGGATTAGTGATGATACTGGTTATTAGACTAATGCCATGACAGAAGTAATGCCTTCAGAATATTATCAATGCCCCCAACTCTAACCCATTCATTTTTTCTCCCACATGCCACTAAAAGGATGCCAAATGGTGATCAATCATTTTGTCTATAAAAGCTCCTGCCCACGTCCTCAGCTATAAAAGTCTTACCTTGTATTCTGGGTTGGTGATCATGGGAGGTTCCCACTCTCCGTCCATGTCCTCGTCCCAGTCGTCAGGCTTCTTGGCATCAGGGTCAGGGATGGTCTCTGGTTTGTCCCAGTCCTGAAAGACAGCAAAATTACGGTTATCACTCAAGTCCTAACTGTGAAAACACAATGTTACAATATGATGCACATCATAAAACAGGGTTGTGAAGACTTTAGCAGAACAACAAACCACACCAAAACAAGTATGTTGGCATGGCTACACATCAGTGTGGACGAAAAATGACATTAGCTCCAAGTGGATACATTGGTCTCTAGTAGGGCTGGGCAATATGGCTTTAAAATAATATCACAATATTTTTAGGTTTTATCGTGATACCCGATATATATTGATATTTTGAAAAAATCCTCTAAACAACTAAAATACAAAATTACTAAATGAACTACAGTTATAATAAAGGGCAAATAAAGTGGCTACTGTCACAATAAAGTTTAATACGATACTGGTATAATAAACTTAATTAAAGTACTGTTATAAAAGTAGTTATAATTAAATAATTCAAAGTGGAACCACTGGTGCTTTTATTTTGAAGCAGGGTTAGGGTTAGAGTTGATGTTTTTGCTGAACTTTAAGCTTCCAGTCAACAGTCAGGTGTTAGCAGTTAGCATTACGTTAAACTGTTGCCACTGCACCTTTAAATGTGAGGATTTATTCACTGTGAGCTGGAAACACACTAACAGCTCTCCAGTTCATGTAATAATGATATCTGCACATCGCACTGGTGCTCTATTGTCATAAAAAGCTACTCAATAGTGGTCATTACACCGCAAGCGATGCGTTCACGTAGCACTCCACAAGCCTGGCGGCAGCACACGTATTCACACCAAAACCGAACAAATGCGTCGTGCAGCGGCCGCTGTTGTCACGTCAAAATACAAACCACACCTGAACAGTTGGTGGCGGTAGTGCACGGTGTTTGCAAATCTCCAGTAAACCCCCATCGCGTTCAATGCTTGGACCCAAAGCCCAGGGTGGACAGGTTTGCGCGCAAGTGATTATTCCAACACTTGGAGAATTAATATTTAGGACTACAAATGGGTAAGTACACGAAACATGTGCCTGTCAGGTCTCACTTGATACGAAGATAACTGAGTTATCCAGATTACAGTGCTGGCGATTTTTTTGTTATGTTTTTTTAAAGCTGGTTTAATAACGTCATTTTAAACAAGCTTCAAACTCTTCAGCAACTGAAAACTGGGCTCTGCTCTCCTACCTCAGGCTTGGTGTCATTGGGGTCGTCGATTTTGGCCCTGTCGTCCCAGTCACTTGGTTTCTTGGCCTCTGGGTCCTTGATCTTTTTGGAGGGCAGCATGTCCCAGTCGTCCTCTAGGGAGCCTGACTCCACCTTCTCATTGTTGATCCTCACCTCGTATGTCTGGTCTGGATTCAGGATCAGTGTGTACAGGTGAGTCAGCTCGTCATCCTGGAAGAGGAGGTTAAGGGTTTTTAGAGTGAGCAGAACCTGAGAAGACTCTTTAGATTCATGTTTACAAAGATCTGCAGTAGCTACCTTGCATTTGATGTCTTTCTTGATGAGGTGGTTCTGGCCCTTGTAGTTGAAGATCACATGAACCTTCTTTGTGCTGTATCCACAGATGTCAGGCCCTGCAGACACAGGTCATGTTATTAGGGGCCGGCAGGTCTGTCACTCCGCTCAGTCATACTACTACAGTGCTACCACTTTGCAACTTTCAAACAAAATGTAACCCCAGCTGAGCAGATGTTCAGATGCTTTAAGCTTCAAGAATTACTAAGTCTATTACTCTGTTTCTCTCAAAACTGTAAAACTTCTTAAACCTATCCCACTAAATGTTTTATCGTGAGCCTTGTTAACGGCTACTGCCAATTCTCGCTAAATACATCACCAATGTTAATGAAAAAAAGACAGTGTTTATGTTGTGGTACAAGTCGTGGGAAATTTCAGAAATGCAGTGTTTCCCCTACCATTGTATTAGGGGGCTGCCCTGCCCCCCCAAATGGCACACCCCACCCCCCCCTTGAAGGTCAAATTGATTTTATTTAATTTTATTTTCTATATAGCGCCAGATCACAACAGAAGTCATTTAAGGTTACCTTTCCTATAAAACAGGTCTATACCTTATCCTTTTATTAAACAAACTAAATAGCCTTATGTTTTTTATCTTATTTACAGGACGGCATGTCATTTTTGACTCTACATGGTCATGTGTCTACAATTCTCCTCTGCTCTCTGTATCTCACACGGTGGAGTTTTGCCCCGCACACACACACACAAATGCGCACGCACACAAACAGAGTATGAGGGGTCAAACGTTTCACCCAACCACACTACAACGCCTCACTTGCGCCTATTTAGGACACATCAGATCTAATCAAACCCCTTGAGCGCATGCCTACATTTTACATAGGGTTACTATGGAGACACGAGTGTTACACACACGCCCGCTACATGACGCGCAGGCGTTGTGCGCTCCACTCACACAACTATGAGGGGTCAAACGTATCGGCGAACACACACACACTGCATTCACTGCGTACTTGATACGTGTAAATTGCGTGTGCAACCATCACCGTGTACTTGCTTCGCGTGGACTGCGCGTGCATTCACCGTGCACTTGTTACACATGCAATGCGCGTGCAATGCCTGCACACGCCTAGATGTGTGGTTATTAGACGTGCGTGCGTAGACACGTCATGTAATCACATGTTATAACAGATGATCTGTCACATGCATTTTGGGACATTTCACTGTCAGTTGCTCGCTGTGAGTCTCAGCGCAGTAAAATGGGCTTTTTTCAGATGATCAATTTACTTGACTTATATTTTCGATAGGCTATTATTTTTTTCGTTATTGTATTATTATACATTATAATTGTTTTCAGTTAATTAGGCAAGTTTATTCTATTGAAATTTATAATAATTTTTGTATGACATGCGACATGAAAAAAAACTGCTGGCAACGGCTGAATCTCCTTGTCGGGGCAGCGTCCCTAGCAACGTTGGGCTACATAGCAACGGTCATTAAGGTGTGTTCACACCGGACTTTTTATTTATATCGCTGTCGCTCGGTTCGCCCCTTTGATATCGCTTCATCGCTCAGTTGCAATCGCTCGTCAATGTGGCAGAAATCAACAGACTCGCTTTTTCGCTTTGATGATGTCATTGAAGCGATCAGGGAATTTCAAGGGGGGGGGGGGGGGGGGGGGGGGCTTGACTGTCATGACATGTCAGCTTCATTAAAAGTATAGCTGCAAATTAAAAGCAACAATAGATGTAAAAACACACAGCGACAATACATCTGAACATTTATACCTCCGTCTGAAAATTATACATTTTGATACATACAGGTATACATAGGCTATTGCAAAACTGTATACCAGTATACCAAAAGTATACCAAAGCATACATTTTCAAATAAATATTTATTTGAAAACGAAACCATTCATACGGTCAATAAAAAAACATTTTGGTGTTAGTTTGTCAGAGAGGAGGAGTATCAATAAAAAAAGTTTCCACTAATCATTTCAGTGTTTATTTCTTTTATTCTTAAGTTTTTTTTTTCATTAAAATGCGTAATATAGCCAACAATATTATAGACCAAAAGTTAATCTAATTTATTATTGTAGAATGTATTTAGCAAATCACCACTTTCAACTGGAGACACAGTGCAGCAGCAAAAAAAAAAAGGGCATTATAAAAAGCCGACAAATAATGTTAATTAACATGAGACATTGGAGAGGATGTCAGTCCTATTCTATAGTCTGTAATATTTTTTTTATTTTATCATAACTTCTCAGGAATTACTCAATAATGCATTTTTTGTGTGCTTCTGAGCACACGGGCAGCATAAACAATGAAGTTACATATGATGGTCTGGCAGATCGTTGCGGCGCTTGGAGGCAGTTGACAGTGACAGTTTTTTCAGCAGCCGTTTTTCTTCCTACTAATAACCTATGGTTGAGGCAGCTCCAGCTCCAACTCCGCTCACATGCTCTGACTCAGGCATCATAGCCTCTGAGCCATGAGCGATAGATGCATTAGCGCTGTCCGTGGTGCTTTACACTAGTTTTACAGCGCCTCTCCAAGCGCCGCAGTCCCTGCGGCTGATGCAGTCACTGTTGAGATTACATTAGTTTTTTATTATTAACAAAATGTTTTTTTTATTGACAGTATGAATGGTTTCGTTTTCAAATAAATATTTAGAAACGAAAATGTATGCTTTGGTGTACTTTTACAGAGTTTTGCAATATGTATATAGCCTACCTGTATGTATCAAAATGTATAATTTTCAGCAGCGGTTGGAGGTATAAATGCTCAGAAGTGTAGTGTGTTTCATTTTTGTAACTTAAAGGCTTGAGAAAACATACAAGACACATTTTTAGGAAAAGTCATAGGAAGAGAAGCTTGTAGGTTTTATCTAAACAGAGTTATCTGCATTATAAAAACCGTCGTGGCGGCTCTAGGACAAGTGCACTTACATTGATCACTTCCATAAAATAAAACGAGAAATTGGAGAAGATTGAAAAAATTGTTAAAATTAAATTAGGGGACTGATCACAGATGCATTGTGTCTGTGTGTTTTTACATCTATTGTTGCTTTTAATTTGCAGCTATACTTTTAATGAAGCTGACATGTCATGACAGTCAAGCACCCCCCCGGGACTCCAAGATTACGGCAGCCAATCAGCGTTGAGCTGCAAGCGACAGGACCCAGCGAAATACCACTCCAGATGAGATTTCTCATCTCAAGCGACAAGTGAAAAAATCGCTCTGTCGCTCTGTCACTGTTGCTCAGAGCCCAAATGATTTTTCTCCCGGGCGAATATATGCTCAATCGCCTGTTTGCATTGACTTTGTATGTAAACTCGTCACTAGCGAACAAAAAAAAACAGGTCCGGTGTGAACACACCTTTACACAGTAATATCAGACCTCTGAATGCTGAGACTGACCTATATATGTGTATATATATATATATATATATATATATATATATATATACATATATACATACATACACACATACATACATATATATATATATATATATACATATATATATATATATATATATATATATATATATATATATATATATATATATATATATATGTGTGTGTGTGTGTGTATATATGTGTGTGTGTGTGTGTGTGTGTGTACACTTACACAGTGTATGTATATATGTATATATATATGTAACAAATACACTGTGAATGCACGTGCAGTGGACGCAAAGCAAGTACACGGTGAATGCACACGCAGTGGACGCGAAGCAAGTACACGGTGATGGTTGCACATGTAATGTACACGTATCAAGTACGCAGTGAATGCAGTGTATGCGTGTTCGCTGATACGTTTCACCCCTCATAAACAGAGACACATGCGCACGCATACACACAGACACGTGCGCACATACACAGGTGGGCACACTAGATCGCGGCTCAAGCGGTATTTTCCTTACTGAACCCGACCTGAGTCCGAGACCATTATAACCGAGCCCAGCCCGAACCCAGCCCGAACCCGGCAGACTTTCTGATTTTTAGCCCGACAGAGTTTGTCACCTGACATAGTTATTGTTATGGACAGTGTGTAAATGACCATCAAAGGACTGCTGTCACTTACAGTCAAAAACCCCATAATAGTATGGGCCCAAATGCCCATACTATTACAGTAAGCATCCACCTAGCTCTGTGTGGCCGCTGAATGCTAACATGCTAATGTTGAGCGGGTATTAAGTTACATCTTCATTTAGCATGTCTTCATGCCAACATTAACTAACAAGAATTTAACACAATGTAAAACTCATTAGTGTTAAAGGTAATTAGTCATTAACCAAAGTACTGGAGAAATTATAATTTTGACATGACGAAGAAGAGCTTGCCCTATTTTGAGGTTTTGAGTTCCACCAAATGTCCCGCTCTGACTCACTGCTGCACAGCAGCTATAAAGTTTTCTTTATTTTATTTCCTTTAGCATTACAGAGAAAGCTCAGAAATAACTACATCTGACACAGCTGAATGTAGAAATAATAATCAGGAAAAAGCATCAAGCATCCTTCCAAGTGCTCTCCCCTCAAACAGCTGTACTGTATGGCAGGCCTCAGTGCCTCTGTATAAGACAAGCATGACTCACCAAACATGATGTAATACTGTGAGTCTCCATGCATGTTAGTCTGGTCCAGGTCAGAGGGGAAGATCTTGACATAGCCGCCTCCACAGTCAATCTTCTGCTCATGCTTGATAGTGAACTGGATGACCAGGGTCTTTCCCTCGTTGCTAAAGGGTTCAAAGCGGGCTGACAGGGCGTAAAAGCGGGCATCCTGGCTGGTCTGGATACCTGGTGTGAGTACAGTTAAGAAAAAAATAGGAGTAGCTGTTAGCAACAATTGCTCACAGTTTCATTTATGACTGTGCTGCAGTTTTTTCTTGCCCAGATTTCCTTGTAAAATGATTTTATTTTAATGTAAATGAATCATATTTTTCGTATGCCAGATACTCTGTGACTTACTGTAGTGCTTAAGGACATAACCAAGCCTACATCAACTGCCCGAGGCCCCAGGACTACAGGAGCCCAAAAAGTTGCAGGATTTTGTGCTAATTCCATTGAGAAAGTGTTTTGGTCAACTGCTATGACTAGGGTTGACATATAATATCATGTCTTAGAGAGGGGCCTTGTATCAAAAATGTAGTTTCAGTTTCACCTTATAAATATTCCTAAATTAATGCATGTTTAATCAAATCAGCACAGAGTAAACCTGGGGCCAGGGAATATTCCAGCACAGAAAACTGTACCCAATCATGCATTAAGAGTTGGGGGTGTTAATAGCTTCGCCCCAGGGTCCGCTGGCAGGTTATTCCAGCTCTGTGAATAATCTCAGCACATTCTTTATAGGACACTTCCTTGTCTTTGTTGTGGCTTTACTGGGATCAGGTCATATACACGAACCTCTTTTACCTACATTTGCATGAGAAGACACCATCTGTATTTGAGATGTTTGTATCTATGCTTGTCTGTATGACAGAATACGTCAGAATTACCTTTATCGGCCTCTGCATCCCCGAAGAACTTTCCAGCACTCAATTTCCACTGGCCATAGTCGGACTTGTGCTTGGACTCAGTCCAGCGGCTCTTCCATCCATCTGAAACACAGCAATCCAACTCAACTGGTTACTGACTCGTTACTGTCTTTTTCTGCTAGTTGATACAGTACTGAGAGAGAGGAAGAATGCACACCAGTGCTGGAGAGCTGCTGACCATGATCAAAGTACAGGGTATGAATGCCCTGAAGGAGACTGTCATGTCCAAATGTTGGTAATTTAAATATCTTTTTGTATGTGGCTTCAAGTGAGCATTATCTTCATTAACAGTTGGTATAGTATTGCTAAACTACATTGTACATCTATTATACTCCTTGTTGTAGTGGCAGTTGATGAGGTGGGTGTAATACTAGGTAGTTGGGTAGGTTACTGAAGAGCAAGTGGATATACTCTCCTATTTATTCCAATGGCTTTTTCGGTGATAGGTGTAATGGCCAGGAAGAGGTGGATATACCCCGTATACCTGTGGATACCCTCCACTACATTACTGATTATATTGCTTGTCTCTGACAAATACTTAAACTTGTTGTACTGAATTTAGAGAATTGCACCACAACAAGATGACTTAAAAAAATAAGACATTTTTGAGAGAATATGAATAATCGCCTCTGCACAATGACTCATTTAAAAATGATTTAACACTAATGCTGTTTTTAGTCCACATCTTAATCATTTATATTACTCTAACTGTATCTTGATAGTAGCCTCCTTTTATTTATTTTTTTTTTACATTTTCAGTCAAAGTTCAGTTTTTATTCTTACTGGTTCGGCACACTGAGGACAGTCAGTAACTGTTGGGTAGTTTTAACAGAACAGCCTACAAACAACACTGTGGCCGTACTGAATTTTAGGGATGCACCGAATATATTCGGCCGAATATTGGGGGAAAAAAAAAAAAAAAAAAAAAAAAAAAAAAAAACACACACACATTCGGTATTCGTGAAATAAGTGAAAAGCAAGGCCGAATAATAGCGGCGTGTTTTGATAACGCAATCAAACAGCGTGCGGTGACGGATGGAGTAAAATGTCGGCAGTGTGGCGATATTTTACTCCGTCCATCACCGCACTCGCATTTGCGACTAAAAATAGTTTTGTGCGGGCAAAATAAATCATTCAGCACGCTGTGCGAGTACAGATTTCAACCAGCAGCAGAAACGAAACGGCGAATCCCGCCGGTTGTGGGTTGAACGGGGGTCACAGATATGGACAGGAATACGTATTCCTGTCAAATACGGCGGTGCATGATAACAGCTTACCGGCGACGGAGAAGTCCGGCTCCAGGTGAATAACTTGGTGTCATGACTGCCCAAAAGTACCTGAACAGCCAAGCCATGGCGGCACACAGTATGTGGCGTATCAGAGGAGAAACGAGCCGATTTCTATTTCATTTATTTATTTTATTTCAATCCCCCCTATGTTAATCACTTATTGATGCTGTTTTTGAAGTATGAATAAGTCAATAAGTAATTTATTCCATTGAAATATCATTGATGTACTATAGAAAAGTGATTTATCTTTTTATAAATGACAAAAGGCACATCTGTCTCATTTTTGCTGTGGTATCCTGATACTACTCAGAACCATGATACTTTCACTGGTATCGTACCATGGGTCCCAATTTTGGTACCATGACAACACTAATCTGGAGGGGGTTCATCTGCAAAAACTAATGAAAAACTAAAAAACGGCATTCGGTATTCGGCCAAGCGTTTAATATTATTTGGCTTCGGCCACAAATTTTCATTTCGGTGCATCCCTACTGAATTTCATATGAATGATCTCAGTGTGGTTCAGTGCCATATCAAAAGTGAAAGCGTATTCAGACTTACATACCAGGTTGCCAACTAATGCATAATTTGTTACACGATTTCCATTTTAAAAATAATACTATAATACTGACTTTAACCTTGATCACATTACACGACTGGCCGACCAATTTTGAGTTGCAGAGATCTTTTCAGTGTTCATACCTGGCGACGTGTGTTTCTGTCATCGGGAGTCTCGCCAACTGCGTTACGGCCTGTGTGTGCACACCACAAGATTTCACTACCGAGCTCTCGCCGACAGAGCCCCAGATAACACGGTGACGTCAAACTACGTTTTGTCACGTGTGACCAAAACAGGATATTATGAAGTTCCTGGCACTTATTGTCAACATGGATGTCCGACAGCTTGCAGCTCTGCAGGTTGTTTGTGTCCTGCTTTGCGCTGAGAAGTCTGTCCTCGATCCTGCGCTATCTGGCTACAGGTGGGTTATTTAAATTGCGTGGAAGTAAAAATAAATGAATTAGATCTGCCAGAGCCTGGGTCCAAACACAACGCGCACTACGTGCTCCTGTGAACACCACTATTGTTGTTGCTTGCCGGCTTGTCCTCCTCACATTTATTCCGTCCTCCTGCGTGCTGACGTGGGACATATCCCGCCTCTCATTGGCTGATGCTCTTTTTCAGTCGTATCACACCTCTCCAGTTTTCTAGCATGCCAGATATCCAGTCCCAGTCTCAGACGAGGGGGCGACTGGCTCGGAGGGTTGTTCACACATGAGGGCAGTCTATCTGCCGACTCACCTCCGACCCAAGGTGGCTCTCAAAATCCTCTGCGACATCAAAATCGTGGTGAAAATCATGTAATCTGAACTAGGCTTTAACCTTACTGTATTACGCTACTTTGTTTGTTGTTTGTTATTTAGGAGGGGGAGGGGGTGGTGCAAGAAGGAGGAGGCATGTCAAATAATTGGTTATGCCTAGGGAGGGACTTAGTTTTTTTTTCTTAGCTTAAAGGAGGGGCAGACACATTTAAATGGTTGTATTTTGCATTCATTTTACAGTCATGTTTTCTTTAAAAATCGCCAAATTTACACCATTTATCATTGACAGAAACTGTAAAAAAAGAAATTATTATTGGATCTTCAAATTTCCAGCGGACATATCATGCATGACAAATTAGTCAGAAAAAAATCAGAACAAAGTCTGAGCTTAAAATGTTGTCATTTCAACAAAATTACTTTATGCTGAGTCTCATTTAAAATTTGGCCAAAAATAAACCGTTTGCACTTTGCACGAACTAACCAGCATGCACAACAAGAGTGAAGAACTGAGGCTTTTTTTGAACGACTTAGCATGTCGTCTCCAACTTTATACTTTCAAACATCAAAGGGTAAGTTTTAACAATCTAGTAATGAATTTCTGATGTGTGTGTGTGTGTGTGTGTGTGGTGGGTGGCGGCGGGGGTCCACCAGTCACTCAGGGAGGCTCAGGGATAAAAAAAGAAAAGAAAAAAGAAGTCACACCCCAGCCATCCCTCTCCTCTGATAACTACAGACCAGTCCCTAACTGGTTCGGTACATTGAGGACAGCTAATGACTATTGGTCACTGCGGCCGATACTAGACTTGACATGAAAGCCCTAAATATGGTTCGGTGCCATATCAAAAGTGAAAGAGTATTAAGACTCGCCGACGAGGATGTCTGCTAAAGCATTATTTGTTATTTCAACTGCAATTTAAAACACTGGAATACGGAGGAATATGGACTTAATGTTACTGTGTTAAGCTACTTCAGCAAGGGTTTTTCCTGATAATTATTTCTCAGTTGAGTACTAGACATAACCAGGCCTAGCTTATTGAAAGGGGTTAAATTAACACAGTAAGGTTAATTTAAAAGATAAATTTTCTTTAAAATACCAGATATAGAAGATAAACTACCAACTGGTAACACTACTGTTAGAGGTTGTTAAGGCAGCCACTTTCACAGCACTATCATTCAAACACAGGACAAGAAGACATGATACTGCACCTCCATCCAGAAACTGTTCCTTGAAGTAGACGGTGGCGTCAATGGTGACAGCTATCGATGCAAATACTGCGAGAATGGCTGCTGAGAGCTTCATGTCGGTGGCGCGTGACCGGCGCAGGGAGAAAAGGAGAGAAGATATGAGGTGAAATCAGCTAATAAAAGCCTCGAGGAAATGTAACCTGAGAATCTCAACAGCGACCAACCCTGCACAGATGGCCGCAGCTCATTGGACGAGCAGCTCGCCAATGAAATGAGACCACGAGTTACTTTTCGGAAACACTCGGCTTTAGTCGGACAACATCGAATGGGGGCGGAGGCAAGAAACAACATTGCTCTCCCGCAGTGTTCAGGGACTATGGGAAAAATGTGCTATTGGATTTCTACCTGAAAAAAGGGACATCCGTTTTACCCATACAGAGATTCAAAGGGTAAAAGCTATGGAGAGAGATTTGTCTCGGTATTATTTGTGTGAATAGATCTACGATCCGTGAGTTCGTGTGTAATCTGTAACCTAAATGTAAAACACTTAATGCAAATACAAAGAAATATGTCAAATCAAAAAACTATTTTACTTCAATAAAAAAATATCTGCATATACACTAATTCCACAAATTTAAAAAAAATCAAATCTGTGAATACACTTAATTAATTTACAACTAAATGAAAAACATCTGTGATCTTCCTAACACTACAACTACAACAACAGATGTTTTTGAATCCAGTTTTTATTTGTGAATCTCAATTCAACTCCTGCGGATTGCACTTCTTCTTTTAATTTTTGGAATGTGCATATTTCCCAATCATTTTTAAATTTGCAAAAAACAATTTGTGAGTTTACAAATCTTTTTTGTGTTTGTTTCATATTTACAGATTACACATTTACACAAGTTGTCTCTCTGTTCGCACAAATAATACTGAGATAAATTAATCTTCATTAAACCCTTTGGGGTCCAGTACTACCAGTGGTTGGCATTGGTATTATACTGCCAGTGATAGGCATATGGTTATGACGACTTGACTTAGATTTATATTTCCCTTTCATTTCAAAAGTTAGTGACTGTTTACAGTCTTCTTCAACAAATTCTCCACCACCTACACCAGCTTTGCAGTGCATTGTGTGGCTTTTGTTACAGCTTTTGTGTTGCTTTTTCATGAGCACACCATAAATGTGCAGGACACTGTTGAGGACGTTTTATAACTCTGTGGTAGCATTCAGTGTAGTTCAAAAGAATTTCTGTCCAGAGATGGACAGAAAAAGACAAATTGGTTAGCAGGGTTAGCTCTTTCTTGGACTGCCCTCTTGATTCCATAGAGGAGGTGAAAAGGAGTAAATATGGTGGTTGGATAAATCAAATCACTGTGGAGAGTCCGGTCAGAACTCTGTGTTTGCCTTTACAGAGAGCAGTCCAATAACCAGGCCTTATTCCAGTTAAGAGTTTCTTTATTCACTGAAACGATGGTGATGGAACTTGTGGTTTCTGAAAACCATAAACAGGATATACAAATAATAAGAATACATTCACTGAAATACACAATGCACATGTAACTCTTGTTGCATTATCAAATACCTATTATCCAACTATACATTTTGAACTTATGTACTGCATGCCTTTAATATCAGTATTATATAGAAATGCACTCTATAACATTGTGCAACTACAATGTATCAAATAGCCTACTTACACTTAACAGAAATGCACAACTTAAACTTTGAATGCCCAGGCTAATTACACTTTAATATATGTGGGAACAGACTACTTACGAGTCTGATGGACGCACAAGTTACCCTTGACTTACTCCTAAACTATAAACACCGGCAGCACACTATTAACTTTTCTTCTCTTTGAACACGTTGCTCTCCGTACTGCTGGCAAGCCATCTCTTCCTACGGACTTGTGAGACAGAATCCGGAGGCACACCCTTAGCTGGCCACTGATTGGGTACTCAGTCCCCACAGCCTTTTCAACAGAAGGTGAGTGAGAGGAGGGTGTTTGCCAAGCTGACATTAATCATGGACAACACCTCTCACCCCCTACATGAGACTATGGGGACCTTAATCAACTCCTTCAGTAACAGGTTGTGACACCCACAGTGCAAGAAATAAAGAAAAAAATAATAATAATAAAAATATATACACACACACACACACACACACATATATATTTACACTGTGTAACATTCAAGTTACACAGATTTTCATCCAGCCAGATGAGATCTTTACATTAAATTTACTACACACCATGTGTGTATTTCAGTTATCCTGTGCAACTATCAATCATGGACATATGGTAACCGTTGAAGTGAAAGGTGTATATAGTGTTTATAGATTTTATATATATTTTTTTTCATTTTAATCCTTTTTTAAACACTCCATCACTTTTTTCTTTTTTTCTCTTGCTTCTGACTCTTGATCTTCTGTAGTAATGCAAAAATGTCAACTTTTTGTGATAAAGCCGTATCTTATCTTATTGTCTCTGCAAAGGATAACTGACTTCTGAACTTCATCTTTTGATCCTTTAACAGTCTGTAGCTTGAATTTATGTTGCCCTAAAGCCCAACACAGTCTGAACAAAGCTCATATGCAATACAATACAGTAATACACAGCCCTGACTTTATAAAAACACATTCAAAAGTAGGTAATGAGCATGAGCAATGCTGCTGTGTAAAGTCACTGTAAAGCTGTTAACGTGTTTTAATTTGGTTATACCATATTGTGACTGGTCATACTAACCACTATCCCAGGGGATAGCTCGCCGTGATCGTATAGAGGTTAGTACTCTGCGTTGTGGCCGCAGCAACCCCGGTTCGAATCCGGGTCACGGCAGTTTTGTACAGGTTTGTGAAATGTGAAGGATAGTTGAATTAATACAGATATTATAGCCTATTGTATCTTTAAAGTAACTAATAATTAACTTTGTGTAGTTGAAATGACGTTTGCCGGTTTGACAACAACGCACGTGTATTTCAGCGGATTATTAGAATTGGCAAGGAAATAACAATGAAAAGGTTACCGGTTCAGTTGAGCATGGCTTTAGACAGAAAGGAAATCATACTTGTGAATTTATTTCAGCATACATATAATGGATAACATCAAATATATCATTTAACAACAATGAATGATCAGAAGTTTTTTTTATTTTTTATTTTTTTAAATTTCGTATGCAAATATTCAATTTTGACGACATTAGCTTAACTTTACTACCTTTACCATAAAATGACAAATGAATAGTTTGGTTGATCATGTTTTCAAAACATTATTGACCCTTATTTGACTTTTATTTTTTGTATCAACTTACATAAATCTGTTCAGTAAGCGTGATGACTCTTTTTATCCAAAAGGTCAAAGGTAAACTTCACTGTGACATCATAATACATCTGCAGAGCGGTAATTTATCTTTATTTATTTTTTTCATGTGGGCACTACATGTCATGTGACCTTTGTCACATGATCTAATGATGAGTATACCCGAATACCCTGATGAAGACTCGAAATGTGTTGGTCTATAAATTAATTCATAAAAGATTTTTAACCACAATCAGAGTGCCTTGGATGCATTTTTGGTCTGCCAGCCCACAGCATGCACTTTGACACTGAGTAAGCTGGACAGTCATTGCTTTTAATTTTTGTGTGACTACTTGCCCTGTCTGTGAAGAGTA
Organism: Epinephelus lanceolatus; assembly: GCF_041903045.1. Classification (NCBI taxonomy): domain Eukaryota; kingdom Metazoa; phylum Chordata; class Actinopteri; order Perciformes; family Serranidae; genus Epinephelus; species Epinephelus lanceolatus. Next base: position 42,633,619 of record NC_135739.1, read on the forward strand.
CCTGATTTTTTTTTTCAATCTCCTACACCTCGTGTGACCCAGTGCAACGCTCCCTAATTTTTTCTTCATAGACCGTGAACTTTGGTAGGAGGTAAAATAAAACCGGAGCTCCTGAAGTTTGCCCAAGTAGTAGTACCAACCGCGACCACAGAGAGGCCCCAGAGTCTGTGTTACATATCAGAGTGACTTCATGATAATTGAATACATCACTGATCCCTGCAAGGATAACCAATAAGTCAGCACTCACAATTGATATTGTGTTTTGTTTAACGATTTTTAAATGATATTTCTTCTCAGATTTTGCGTCTGCTGTATCTCAGGAAGGCCCCTCTCAGAGTTTGGGCCATATCTTACATATATGTCAGTTACGTCATACATCTACTCCAGTAGCACACTGTTGACCTTTATATGAGACTGGTTTCAAAGCTGCTGATCTCAGTGTGTTGCTGTCGTACTTCAAGAAATTCAAAGGTAGAAAATGTGTCACTGGGCATGATGTTGAGGCCCCCATGAGTCTGTCACTGCTTTCTTGACAAGAACCTTGACGAATGTCAGTTCTCATAGAGGCACTGGAACCAGGAAGCAGGAGGCAGCTGAGACTGCGGGACATACCAGATAGCAAGAAGAATCCTGGTTACACATCACTTTTGTGATACAGTGTGAAGGTGAGCAAAACAAAATTCTACAAGAACAACAGGTGAATGTAAGATTAAACCTGACTTGATGGCACGTTTACATCCTCCAGCCATGAAAGAGGCTGTGTAAATGCACACATCAACATGTTTAGGGATTCTCCGTCCATCCCATTCTCGTGAACACAATGTTCCAAGAACACCTTAAAGGAATTTCTTCAAATGTGTCCACTTTGACTCATGGCAACTTGAGTGGTTTACAGAGGCATACAACCACAAAGCCGTAGTTCTAGTTTTAGACTGTTAGCTCCTTACTTGGTTTTCCTAAGCAAATAAATGCTTGCATCTAACTGCGTGAGACTATTACATTATTATTTTCAACCACAGCAGCTTGATGAAATTTAGGGATATGGAATGTATTTTATAAAAAGGGGACAGCAGAGTTGTTTTATAAATAAAAGCTCCAGTAGGCAACATTGTTTTGGTATAATTGAGAAAAATTTTTATAATATCCTCTAAGCATAATGTAAATCAAATGGTCTGAGACAAACAATAGGTTTCTGCACCTCACCATGGCTCTGTGTTCAGCCTCTAAAGAATCAGTATCGTGCCAATGTGCATCAACCAATCAAAGGTCAGCTTAGACCACTGCGTTCCTATTGGCTGTTCTACTGCAAATGCACGTTCCCGTGCCGCCGGCAGAAGGGGAGAGCAAGTGGCAGTGGTGAACAGTGCACCAGGTAAAATAGCTATTCCAGCATTGGCTACAACTGCCTGCATGACTAAACAATCCAAAAAAAGGAAGACAGAACTCGGTTCCCCAGAGCCCCGGAGGGAGGTGAAGGGTGAGGTGGGGCCGGGCCCGGCCGGAGGGCACGGGGGTTGGCCATGGGAGCAGAGCCGAGGGCTCTCCGCGGAGAGGGAGAGCCGAGCCGAGGGGGTATGTGTGGGGCGGGCTGCTGTGCGGTGAGGGAGAGCCGAGGCTCGGGAGTATGTGCGGGTCCACGAGGGAGGGATGGGGAGGGCTGCTGCACGGAGAGGGAGAGCCAAGGCTCCCAGAGAGGGAGAAATAGAACCAAGTAGGATAAAATACTCACGTGCTCGTCTGGTAGGAGGGGCCCAGAGCGGAGATGAATGAAACCTAACTCAGATGAGACTCAAAACTCAACTGTTTTCAGGCTTTCTACCTACTGCAGCTTTAAGAAAGCTTACACATATCAGCTTGTGAACGGGATAGATAGATAGATAGATAGATAGATAGATAGATAGATAGATAGATAGCTACTTTATTGATCCCGAAGGAAATTTACTTTGAAGCTGCTCCATAACACATTCCAATAAAAATAATATTTAAAATATAAAGTGTCAGTTGTTATAGAGAATGTTATGGAATGTATCACTGTAGAAACTGAGGTTGACAAATCAAAAAATAGAATTAGAAATAAGATCTCTTATTGATACATTTATGGACCAGAGTTGTATGTCAAGGTCATTAATGTTTGATGTTTGTGTGTGGATTTAAATATTGATTTGTTTACCCCCACACAGACATAAAACCATAGACTTCATCAACACAACATGACTATATACTCTGTATATAATATATATATAAGGATTAAAAACAACCATAACCATATAATTGAAGTGAAAGTAGTAGGCAGACATTAGGACTTGAGATCTTACAGGATATACAAGACAAAGTGCTGTCATTTGTCTTGAGGAAGACTCGATGAAACAAGACTGGAATTAAGTATAATGACGTAGTCAATTCCAGCCTTTGCAACAACTAGCTTATGGCCTATGAACCTCAAATACAGACATGAGAGGAGCAATAGCACCTACATTTTAAAGGTTCAGTGAGTAAGATTTATAGGGATCGAGTGGTGCATTGCAATCAGTTGAAACTTCTCCTGGTTAGAATTTCTTCAGTTCATTGTTCAAGAGGTTTTCACCAGGAGCTAAATTATCCACAGAGGTATCTTCCTCTCCAAAACAAATAGACCGGTAGATTAAAACAGGTAAAAACATTGAATAAAGCAGTTTTATGTTACAAATCAGTGTTTCTCTGATGGTGTTGAGATGGGCAGCTTGCCCAACACATGCTATTATATACTCAGCCTTTTTCTCTGATAACTTAATGTGTGCTTACCTTATTTCTGATCCAGACATTCACTTTTTTTTTACTGTGAGTGGAATTATTTGCAGAGGTCTCTTTCTCTCCAAACCAAATGAACCAGATGATTTAAACTGGTGACACCATTGAATAAAGCAGACTCACACTACAAATCAGTGTTTCTCCAATGCTTTTCAGCTCAGCTGAGACAGGCGGCTTGCCCACCAAGTATTAATGTGTGCTCACCTTTTTTCTCTGATAACTTCCAATCCAGACATTCATGAGGATTTTACCAGGAGCTGAGTTATCCACAGAGGTATCTTCCTTTCTAAAGCACACAAACCAGGTAATTTAAACCAGTAAAAACACTGAATATCATGCTTTTACGTCACAAATCTGTGTTTACCTGACACTGCTCTTTCAGATGGGCTTTAACTATGGTTAATGACACAAAAACATGATTGCCCTATCTAGAGCCATTGTTTACCCGTTCTGGGCTGCTACTGGAAACATTGCAATGCAATACGGTAATGTTCATCAACAAGGACCTGCTCCCTGGGTAGAATCTCATTTTTGTTTGCCTGTAGCTGCCCAGTGAACAGCAGTTGTAGCATGGCTATGTGCGTTGGCGTTACCCACTGTTCTTTTACTGGTGGTTTCTGAGGTGGACAGTGCGTCACAAAATGATCCACTGTGGCCCCCAAGAATGTCTGTGCACTTGGAATAGTACTACAGGTACCTGGCCAATATGTTTCAATAGTATGTTGTTCTAAATATCTAGTTCACGGCGCTGTTCTGGATAGGTCCTGCAAAGTTATTTAGACTTAGCTAGCTGACAAGATTGCACAAGGATTCATTGGTAACAGTCAGCGTATCATTAATGGGTTTTTGTTGTACATGTACAAAGCTTAATTTGTTAATTTGTATTTTCAGTTATATTTTAAGTTTTAAAAAAGAAAATAACTTTAATTAAAACTTAAATCAACAAACAATTTGGCGCCCCCCTGGAGTAACTCTGAGCACCCCCCTAGGGTTTGTGGACCCCCTGTTGAAGACTCAGGTACTAAAGAAAACATAGTTATTATATTATATTCCATTTCTGCCAATATAGTCACCTAAATGCTACAGACTGGACCTCAAACTCTCAGTCTATCAACCACTATTACAGCCTTTACTAGTTCTTCTCCTACTGCTGTGGGCCTGTTTGTGGCCTATGAACCTCAGATACAGAGATAAATGAGAATTCTTGTTTGTTTGTTTTTAAGATATTTTTGGGGGCTATTTGCTATTTTGCTGTAGCATGAAAAGGGGAGAGAGAGAGAGGGAAGGACATACAGCAAAGAACTGTGGATTGGAATCAAACCTGCAGCTGCTGCAGCAAGGACACAGCCTCTGCACGTGGGGTGCCCGCTCCACTAGGTCAGCTAGTGGGCGCCCCAAAATGAGACATTGATCTGTGACACCTCCTACATTTTAAACAGCATGTAAACATTATATATCAATGGGTACTTAGACTGCTGAACTCTGTCTAATATCTATGCTGGATCCTCTCATAGAGCCATTTTTTATGTAGGCTGTTTTGTCCTCTCCTTGAAGGACATGTCAAACAGCAGCTTTCAGGTAGCCAGCACAGGTGTTATTACTGATATTAACATAAACTGTATTTAGCTGAGAGGATGGTTTGCTCAATCATTGTATTTTCTCTCTCTACCTGACACACCCACCCACCCACCTACACACACACACACAAACACAACATCCATCCATCCATCCATTTTCAAATGTCTGATATATTTTTAAACATTTGACAGTGACCTGACAGTTTTACAAGTATGAATAGTTTTTCCAACAGGTAATAGAATGTTACATTAGTGCCATCCTCAATTCAGCCGATAATGCTGGCCGACTATACCACATGAATCACTACACCATTGGTGTAATTTTGCATGGCACAAGAGAGCAGCTGGCCAGGCAAGGGCTAAAAAGGGTGAGTACAACTGTAATCATGTATTATTTCTTTTTATTTCAGTATTGAAGCGTGTAAGGGTGTCATATGCAACAGCCAGGAGACAAATGCTTCAAACTATGTTTACCCACTTAGCGTTGTTACAGTCCTTGATGTCAAATTGAAAAATGTTTTTAACCAATATTTTTGGAATAGCAGCTTCCCTACTTTGGTTGGTCCTATGAAGAAAAATAAATAATGTTTATGGTGCACATGAAAGCTTTGTTTTGCAACTGTAAATTGTAGGGAAAAAAACTGTTCTTATTTCACTTATACATTTTTATCAGGTTGCATTTCATGACTATGATGGAATCATTGGTAAATAGGGTGGCTGTGGCTCAGAGGTAGAGTGGGTTGTCCACCAATTGGAAGATCAGCAGTTTGATTGTCGAAGTATCCTTGAGCAAGATACTGAACCCCAAATTGCTCCTGATGATGCTTCCATCGGTGTGTGAGTGTGTTTAAAACTGAGTAGCAGGTGGCACCTTGTACGGTAGCCTCAGCCACCAGTGTATGAATGTGAATGGGTGAATGTGACTCATAGTGTAAAAAGCGCCTTGAGTGGTCGGATGACTAGAAAGGCGCTATACAAATGCAGATCCATTTACCATTTGTCAATATAAGAAATGTGCTCTGGAAGTTTGTGGTAAGTACACAGCAACACATGTTGCACTACTGCATGTCCCTTTATAGCAAGATGTACGGTTTGATAATATCTAACTTTTTCAAACAGTATCTTCATGCCCTTTCAAACCACATTTTTGTGGCTGATCCTCTGCAAGGGTCAAATGAAGCTGAGGACTCCAGAAAGGCAGGCTACAGATTTGGGTAATATGAAATAGATTATGGAAAATAAACATGTTTAATACACATTTAGTAAAAGCCACTGAGTAAACACAAATGTAAAACAAAACTGATTTTGCTTTTGTCTTGTAGGCAGTATTTCAAGATGCGCCGGAATAGACTTGGGAAGGAGGACTGGGTTAACATCAAGTGGAAGCCTGGCAAGATAACTCACACCCTCCAGAAAGACGACACCAGTTGGGGGATCTTTGTCATGCAGGTGATTCTATGCAACATGTTGTTAAAAAACACATTGCTTTACTTTGTAAGGTCATACACAGTACACTGGTTTTTGTCCTCCATACAGATGGCCAAAATGACACTGGTGGAATTTCCAAACATTCCACAGACATTTCACATTGATTCATTGAAAAAAATCTACAATTCTTCAAAATCTACAAAGAGAGATGGCACAAGACATTCTTAAAGGATCAGGAAAATTAAAAAATATTGAAAGACTATGTTAAATGCTCCTTACAAATTTAACAGCAATGTACTTGTTTGTTTGTTTTTTGTTTGTTTGTTTTGGTTTTGGTTTTTTAATTTATTTTCCAGTTTCAAAGAAAGAGTTCTGTTCCTTCTGAGGAAATGAGGACCTGCCCAAAACAGCTGTTGATGATGTTTGGGTGAGACTTAATGTTTCATTGTTTTAAAACATCAATTGATAATCTGAACAGTGAATAATGTGTTGATAATACATAGTGAAATTTCAGGGATACCATTAAAGTGATAAAATATTGTATTACAGCTTTCCAAAAAGGAGCATTTTTCTGTTTTACATGTTTATCCCCTAGGTTCAGTGTGGAACTTGTACAAGATGGTTTCACACACGGTGCCTAGGAATGACAGCAGAACAAATACCAAACAAAGATACCCCTTGGTATTGTGTGTTGCACAACAGCCCAAACTGAACAGGCTATAGGTGAGTTTGGCAAAGAAGATTGTAGGGTTTAGGTTTGGAGAATTTAAGGATTAGAAATGTTAAAAAATGCAAGATTCCCATAACTCCAGTCATATCTGCTTTTAGACAGCCATATGTCAAACTTGCAAAATTTATGCAACTGAAATAAACATCTGTCCATGGTCTATAGAAAAAAAAAAAAAAATCTTGAGACCGTCTAACCTGAAGACAAAAAGAAAATGTGTTGTCGGCACGCAGTATATAATAACAAATAGTGTTAGAAACTGAGACAGCGGAGTCAAACTGAATTTGTTGACATGATGTGGAGCTGTAGTCTGAGGGTTGTACTTTTTGTGACCTTCAGATGGACCAGGGCTACAGGGACCAGTGAGCTGATCCCACACCCTGACGAGGACGGCATTCCACAACAATGCTCAGTTTTAAACTGCATTCATATTATATCAGCTGTCTGCTGCCTGACCCTCTCCCTGTAGGCAGCAAACAGCTGTGGAGAGATGCTCAAACTACAACCTCCACCAGCAATTTCCATCAGATTCACCATCAGCTGAAGACCAATGTTCTACGTGAACCTCTGTCAACCTCAATCTAAGCCTCTGCCCAGCAACCTGCAGCCACCGCCGCCTCCACTTGTAGATTCTGGCAGATAACTCAGCTCCTCCATTTACAGCCTCTGTCAGCATGCTGCATCCACTACCTCCACCTACAGATTCTGGCAGACATCTTGGCCAACCTCCTTCTACATCCTGTAACAGCAACCTGCAGCCACCTCTTTCACCTGCAGATTCTGGTAAACAGCTTGGCCAAACCTTGGACCTGAGCCTCTGCCAGCAACCTGCAGCTGTCGCCTCCCCCTGCAGATTCTGGCAGACCACTCAACTCCTCCAATTAAAGCCTCTGTCAGCAAGCTGCATACCCTGCCTCCACCTACAGATTCTGTCAGACATCTTTTACAAACCTCCATCTACAGCCTCTGCCAGCAACCTGCAGATGCCATCTCCACCTGCACATTCTGGCAGACAGGTCGGCTCCATCATTTACAGCCTCTGTCAGGAACCTGCAGCCACCACCTCCACCTGCAGATTCTGGTAGACAGCTTGGCCGAACCTCCAACTTGAGCCTCTGCCAGCAACCTGCAGACAACACCTCCACCTGCAGATTCTGGCAGACAGCTCAGCTCCTCCATCCAAGCCTCTGCCAGCAACCTGCAAGTGTTACCTCCACCTGCAGATTCTGGTAGACAGCTTAGCCAAACCTCCATCTACAGCCTCTGCCAGCAACCTGCAGCTGCCGTCTCCACCTGAGGAGTCTGGCAGACTGCTTGGCCACACCTCCAACTAGAGCCCCCGCCAGCAAGCTGCAGCTGTCGCCTCCACCTGCAGATTCTGGCAGACAGCTCAGCTCCTCCATCTACAGCCTCTGCAAGCAACCTGCAGCTGCCACCTCCACCTGCAGATTCTAGCACAGAAATGTTGACAGTTTTCCACTACAGCATCATCCAGCAACCTACAGTGCTGAACCCTGTCCTTTTGCCATGTGAAGACCTGAGCTGAGGAGGGACCAGAGATGCACCAGGGACCAAAGAGCAGAGATGCACTCATAAATATGATCTTTCAGGTAAGATAGACAATCATAACTGTAATAATAGCATGCCTGGGCTAATGAATTAAAGCCATCTTCTACATGTTGTGTGAGAGAGGCCAGCAACCTGCACCACAGCCAGCTCCACCTGGAGGGTCTTGCAGATACCTGTGCGAAATCCTGCAACAACAATTCATCCAAAGCTCCAACTAGAGCCTCTGTCTGCAACCTGCAGTCGCTGCTTCCACCTGCAGATTCTGCCAGACAGCTTGGCCAAACCTCCATCTACAGCCTCTGCCAACAACTCCAGCCACCACCTCCACCTGCAGATTCTGGCAGACAGCTCAGCTCCTCCATTTATAGCCTCTGCCAGCAACCTACAGCTGCCCCTCCACCTATAGATTACGGCAGACAGCTCAGCTCTTTAATTAACAGCAACCTGCAGTGACCACCTTGTAATGGCTAAGTCCTATACTGTAGCCACTACTGGCTGCTAATGCTAACTGGGCTATGTTAATTGGTTCGACGTGCACTCAAAGAAAGCGTTGCGAGTCCTCCTTTAGAACTAAGAATAATCCGGCAATTTATTTTCCACAAAACTTTTGTAAAGTCCGTACAGCAGGCAATAACATCACATACAACAACATATAAATAATAACGCGGATTACTTCACAAAGCACAGTGAACGCAGTCGAAAACTATTTGCTTCTTCCAAATTAGCATGGCCAAACCCTGTATATTTGTTTGAACCCGTTTAAATGACCTGAGGTGACCCCAGGTCAGCGGCAGCCACTGCGACACTAAATACAGCCCCCTAGTGGTACGGAGGAACCATTTCAATGAGAAAATAATAAATGATAAATTAAATATGGCTCATACACACCAGCCCCGAATTGCGTCTGGCAGAAGACAAAGCAATTAAATAAAATTTAAAGGAGCCATAGTGATAAACAAAAAACAAGCTAACCCACTGTAAATATGAAATCAATAAATCAATTTGTAGCTTCACTTAACAAGCATATTTTGGTTATGGATCGTTCAATGACATTTGTGTTGGTTTTGAGACGAACCACACGCACTAGACCTTTCTTGTCAGGAAAGGTTTCCAAGACTTTTCCTAATATCCATGATCCACGTGGTGCTGTGGAGTCCACAACCATAACAACATCTCCAGGGACGTAACTCCTTTTCTCCTGGCTCCATTTTTGACGCTCCTGTAATAGTGGTAAGTACTCGTGGATCCACCGCTTCCAAAATAGATCTGAGATGTACTGTATTTGTTTCCACCTTCTCCTTGCGTAAAGATCTTTTTTGTCAAAAAGGCCTGGTGGGAGAACTGGTATTCCTTTCAGGAGTAGCAGATGGTTTGGTGTTAATGGCTCAAGGTCGTTGGGGTCTTCTGACAGTTTTGTGATGGGGCGATCATTGAGCATAGCTTCAGTCTCACAGAGCACGGTATGAAACCCTTCATCATCCAAGGTTTGTAGACGGAGCACACAACACAAAATCTTCCTGATCATCAGTATGATGCGCTCCCAAGCGCCACCGTGATGTGACCCACCTAGTGGGTTAAAGCCCCACTTAATTCCCTTTTGTGATTAGGCTCTTTCAATGTGGCCATGATTTAAAGAGGCTAAGGCTTCTCGTAGCTCTCTTTCAGCCCCCACAAAGTTGGTGCCGTTGTCCGATCTCATGTGAGAAACTTGTCCTCTTCAACAGATGAACCTTTGCAGTGCATTGATTCATGAGTTGGTATCAAGAAAGTAAGCCACTTCCAGATGCATGGCTCTACTCGTCATGCAAGTGAACAATACCGTTTCACGATGCTATGCCCGTTTTTCACGTCAACTGGCTCGAAATAATCTACGGCAACATTAGTAAATGGCACTAGATCAGGAGCCACTCTCTCTTTGGGCAGGTCTGCAATTTTTTGCTTGCCGGTCTTTCTTCCATAAAGCTTACAGCTTAAGCATTTTTCTATGATCTTTCTCACTGCAGAAGTTCCACTTGTGATCCAGTACTTTCTCCTTGCGGTGGAAAGAACATGGTTTCTGCCTCCATGACCAAGTTGTACATGGACATGACAGAATATAAGATTGGAGATGTGTTGGTCCTTTGATAAGATAAGGGGATGTTTTATGTCCTCAGGGATTGCTGCTTTATTTAGCCGTCCCCCAACTCGCAGAAGCCCTCTTTCTAGAATAGGATCCAACTTGTAGATGCTGCTACTTCTAGGTACTTTTGTCTTGCCAGAGGCCAACGCTGCAATTTCATTAAGGAATCTCTCTCGCTGACAAAAGGCAATTATGGATCTCTCAGCCTCTGAGAGATCTTCCAGTGAAACCCTTTTGTTCCCAAGAGTTGCAGTGAAAGCTTGCATTTCTTCATGCACATCTACCAGTGGTGCTCCTTTAGCACTGGTGTTGACAAGCTGCAACTCTTTTCTTTTCTTACTCAGTTTGAGCAGAGTTCCTTTCAGTTTGATGACCCAAGCAACTGCAACCGTTAATCTTGCCAATCAGAGAAATAAGTTATCAGTTGAGACGTGGCATTTGTGTCTACAAGTGACATTGACCGTGACATTTCTTTTTACTTCTGGGTCGTCGACAGTGATACTGAAATCCATAGGAAACTTTGGCCATGTTTCTTCAGGTTTCCATAGAAATTTTGGGCCTTCTAGCCACCTTTGCAGATCTTCTGCCTTCACTCCACATGAAGCATCATCAGCAGGGTTTAGGGATGTGGGAATGTATTTCCACTGTGCAACTTCTGAGTTGTCCTGGATGGTAGTTACCCTGTTCGCAACAAAGGTTTGAAACCTTCGGTCCTCACTTTTTATGTACTTCAGAACTGAAGTGCTGTCAGTCCAAAAGCAGGTCTCCTTAAAAGGAAGCTGGAGCTCTGATTGAAGCATTTTGTTCACTCTAACTGCAACAACGGCAGCTGTTAGCTCCAAGCGGGGAATGGTGACAGGCTTAAGAGGAGCCACTCTGGCATTGCCAAATAAGAAAGCAACATGAACCTTTTCATCCATGTTCTGCATGCGGAGGTAAGTAGCCGTACCATAGCCATTTTCGCTAGCGTCGGCAAAGCGGTGCAATTGGGCACTAACAATCCTCCCAAATCCTTCAGATTTGACACATCTGTTAACCTTGAAATCCACCACTTTTTCAAGATTTGTCAGCCACTTGTTCCACTTTTGCTGGATATAATATAAAATAATAAATGATAAATTAAATATGGCTCATACACACCTCTTCCTACAGATTCTGGCAGACAGCCTGTCCAACCCTCCATCTACAGCTTATGCAAGCAACCTGCAGCTGCGCCTCCATCTGCGGATCCTAGCAAACAGCTCAGCTCCTCCATCTAGAGCATATGTCAGCAACCTGCAGCCGTTGCCTCCACCTGCATATTCTGGCAGACAGCTTGGCCATCCTCTAACTAGAGTCTCTATCAGCAACCTGCTGCCATCCCTTCCACCTGCAGATTCTGGCAGACAGCTTAGCTTCCCCATCTACAGCCTGTGTCAGGAAGCTGCAGCCGTGCATCCACCTGCAGATTCTGACAGACAGCTTGGCCAAACCTCCATCTGCAGCATTTGTCAGCAACCTGCATTTGTCAGCAACCTGCAGCTGCCGCCTCCACCTGCAGATTCTGGCAAAGAAATATGGCCAATTCTTCTTCTACAGTGCTGAATCCTGTCCTTTTGCCATGTGAAGACCTGAGCTGAGGAGGGACCAGAGATGCACCAGGGACCAAAGAGCAGAGATGCACTCATAAATATGACCTTTCAGTCAGACAATCATAACTGTGTAATAATAATAATAATAATAATAGCATGCCTGGGCTAACGAATTAAAGGAAATGGCCACTTTAGAATGAAAATAAAGACAGTACTTACTGACCCTCATGCCGACAAGAAGTCCAGTGTAGTTTTTTAATCCACAAAACTCGTTCGGGGTATTGGAGGATAACAGCTAGCCGGAATAACAGCTACACTTGAAGTGAATGGAACCCACATTTTGAAAATGTAATAAAACTCCGCTAATGCATTTCAAAAACATCAGAACGGCTCGCCCATCGTAATCCAGCATAATTTCTCACCGTGGTCAGTTAGCCTGCCCTGCAGGCGTACTATGTTTACATGGCAACTCGCGCGAGACTCAAGAACTAGCACCACCACTAGCCATCAGCTAGTGATAAATTAAAGCCACCTTTCTGTTTACATTCAGTTTACATCATCTTCTTCTTCTAACAGGTATTTCCATATGTTGTGTGAGAGAAGATCACAACATAAACATCATCAACATAAATCTGACCGACTGAAACAATGGAAAACGACGAGCTCTCCATCCTGGAGAGAATTTGGTTGGAAGAATGTCATGCATTACTTTTGTACTCCTGCCCAGAAAAAATCTTTACAAAACCAAATGGACTGTTGGCGACTGTGTGGGAACAAAGCAGCAAACCACTTCCATGTTCTCTAGTTTCGCAGACCGGGCGAGGCGGAGGTGCAGCGCACCTGTGCTTCGCCAACTGGGTGTGGCCAGGTGGAATTTGCAAATTTGGCACACCGTGCGCACTGGCGCAGCTACTCCTCTTTCCCACCTCCGTCCCTCCTACCTGCGCGAGTCGGAAAGAGGGAGGAGAGAAGGCGTGGAGTGGGTTTTACACACATCACACCAATCAAATGAGCCCCTCTCCTCGCCCTTAAATGCACCGCGCGAAGGCGTAATGAGAGTTTACTTAATTCGCCATGGCAGAAGAGAGCAGCAGCGTCAGACGGCCAAACTTCTCCCAGGAGGAAACTGATGTTTTGGTCCGGGAGGTCCAAGCTCGCAGTGTCCGATTATACGGAACTGCGAGCAGACCTCCACGGGCTGATGATGCAAAGGTAGCCTGGGAGGAGGTCACCACAATTGTAAATCAATGTTGCGTTTCTCTCGTGCGCGAACGCTCTCTCTTTCTCTCTCGTAGTCTAAGATGACAGATGCTGAATATATACTCCCTATCTGATGCTGTGGCTGTTTGTGGTTGGCTGAGAGGGATGTGAACTCATTAGCTTGCAGCTGTGTTAATCAGATCAGGTTGGGTTTCCATTACGCGTGCCAAACGTGCCAAACGGTGCCAATCCCCTTTGATCTGACATCAGATGTGACGGGACAGTCGATATAGAGATACATTTATGTGCTGATTGCAGGTAGTTGCATTGAATAGTGGTTTTTGTGGGTATTTATTGCATTGTTAATGTGCCTGATATTCTGGAAACCTGCCTGTGAGGTTTTGGTGACATGTGCACACTGTCCGCCGGTCAGCCAAACTTCCACTTACACCGGCTGCGCTCCCCCTGCGCTGACAGTAGACCTGGTTTCAGCTGGCGAGCTTTTAGCGCACCTTTGGTGAAGCCTTTTGGCACGAAACTGTCACTGCGCCAAGCTGGATCTGTCGACACCTCCCCCTGCTGCGCCGGCACACCCACCTCAGTGCACCTCGGTCTGCCAAACTACCAAACTGAGCGTGCCTCGGGTTGCGCTGCTCGAAACTAGCTCTGCGCGGGGTTCGCCACCCTGCGCCGTGCCGGGAAACTAGAGCCCCATATCTTCTGGGGGTGCCCTTTGGTTGCTTCCTTTTGGACTAAAATTCATGGCATTCTTGAAACGGTTTTCTCAACCAAAATAACCTTTAATTTTGAACTGATGTACCTGATTAGTCTGGAGGAACTTGAATGGAGAAAAAAGGATAATTATCTGCTAAGAATACTATTGGTGGCATGTAAAAAAAATCCTTAACCAAGAAATGACTGAAAAAAGAAATGCCTAGTGTTGATTGGAATGACTTGGTTCATAATGGAGAGACTGACTTTCAGTCTGAGAACCCAGGACATTTTTACTGAGAACTGGACAAAATGGCTGGTTTATGTCTCAAACATTAGACTTGACTTTGTCTGATAAGTAGCCTACTAGAAACCCTGTGATGTGACTTTTAGCCCCACCCACTGTACTTTTATGTTTTTATTTATTATTTGTTATGTTTATCTTTTTTCCTTTTCTGCTTACGGTCTTCATGTTCAGTTGGTTTTGGATTTTGTTAACATTTTATACTGCTTCTATAAACCAATAAAAAGAAAATTACACAAAAAAAAAAAACATGTTAGAAGTTATTAAACCTGTAGAAGTTGTCAAGTGAAACCAGGGATGTTATATATCTGTGTAATAGAACATCTAAGAATAATATCTAAAGGTGTTCAGGTGTCTTTACAATGAAATTAACAAAAATTATAAATGACAACGTTCCACTCAAAATGCTAATATGAAAGAGCCTATTGAGACATCTTTCTCCAGTGGACACAGAAAAACATTCAAGAGCACTATCAATGAGGTAAAATTGGAGTGTTCCCTGAGAACCTGAAAAAGCCTATTGAGATGCCTCCCTCCAGTGGACAGGGAAAAGCTTTCCAAAGACAGCCTCAGAAAGGTAAAACTGGAGTTTTAGATAGCACATGAGAGACCTTCTTCCAAGGTGTGAAGGTGTCTCTATAATGACAATAACAGAAATTATCAATGAAAAATTAAAAAAGACCATTGAGATGCTTCTTTCCAGTGGACAGAGAACAACTTTCCAATACATCCTCAGCAGTACTGGGAACATTACTTTAAAAAGTAATTAGTTATCGTTACTCGTTACTTTCCCCCAAAAGTAACTGAGTTAGTAACTGAGTTACTGCACTATAAAAGTAACTATAGCGTTACTTTTTTATAAAATGCTCAAATATGTCAAATTGCTTGCCCCCTTATTGGAACTGCATGTAATGAAACTCAACTGTATGTTATGAAACTCAACACTGAATATATTAAATGAATGAAATTGACGCTTAATAGAATAAATTATTATTATAAAACATTGTACACTTATCTACACTACACTGCATTGTTGTGTGGGACAACGTAACAGACACAGACAAACACCAGGGCTATGAAAAATTTCACACAGAATCTGAATCTGCACACTGCCTTTGAATCTTCCCCCTCTTGAAGTCGAATCTTTTAATCCCCTCTCTTTCTACAAATCTTTATTGTATTCTCTCCATATTTCACCCACTTGTTAAAGAAATAGTTAAAGAACCTCCATTAATCGTGCAGTTTAAATGTGAAAAGTCTCATTGACTGACTGTCATCTGTGTGTATGCGGAGAAGGTGTGTGGCGGAGGGAGCGGAGCTGTTGAAACACCCTGCAGTCCGACATACTATCATGCGTTAAAATAACTTATTAGATGGATATATATAGAGAAAGGCGAAGTTTAGAGAGCAAGCCCACATAAGCAACTCCAAACAAGCCCAAAGTCATGGCTAATGAGTGGACCTGGCAACCCTGCGTGTGTGCTTGTGAATACCCGCCCTGCTTAGCCTCTGAGTAAGGCCTGGAATTTTGTCATTTTAGGGGCAAGGCCACTTGGCCTTTCATGTTGTCAATTTTTTGAGGGCACAAAGGCCACAAGCCAGGGCAGCAAGGCCATAAAATAAAACAATGATTTTAAGTCCATGTCCATAATGAATTTAATTTAAGGACTAAGGATGTATAACTATCTGTGAAATGAATAAATAAAACAAGCTCAAGTAATAATAATGAGTATAATAAGTAATAATGTGATTTATTTAATAGCACTAATAAACCCAATGTGTTTTAAATATAGAACAACCAGGTTTATGTATTTATAAGCAAACAATCTTAAATATTAGGCCTAAATATTTTTTTAGTGTACATGATAAACTGATTCACTGAACAAGACTAGCTTACAATTATTTTTGATGTGTTGTTAGATAGCTAACAAACAAACAAACTACAGCAGGGCTATTCAATTACTATTTCAACTGGGCCACATTTCAAAACCAGATAATGGCAATGGGCCACATTTTTAGCAGCGTGCAACCGATCCACTTTTTTTTTTGCATACATATATGTATTTATATATACAGGCATGGCCCTCCTCAACATGATGCAGAAACAGACTAAAAAAAGATCTATCAATGCACAGAAGTATAATAAGTGACATTAACAGTATCTAATAACACACACTATCTCTCTACCAGCATCTCCCTCTCTACCCTCCACACACACACATGCACACACCTCACCTCCTGATGCTTTCCTTATAGGTCAGTTACACAGGATATAGTTTTATACAGTCCATGGCAGCAACAGTCATGTTTACAACAACAGAGTCACTATTTTAAACCCAATAATATCCAGAGGTACTTACTCAGTTACACTTAAATTGTACTTTTCAGAGTAGTTTTAATGCAAAATACTTTTTACTTTTACTTGAGTTATATTGTTTTAAAGCAATATATATATATGTACAGTATATATAAGAATATATTTGTGTTTCTTGTGCCTTGATTTATGTTATGTTTGTAAAGATTTAATTTATTTTTGTTTTAGTTAAAGGGGTATCGTTTAAAATACATGAATTTGCAGATTATTATTTTTGATTGATTGATTACGTTCATATTCTTTTTTTACAAATAAATCAGATGTTACTCAACAGTTACTCAGTACTTGAGTAGTTTTTTCACCAAATACTCTTTTACTCTTACTCAAGTAATTATTTGGATGACTAATTTTTACTTTTACTTGAGTAATATTGTTCTAAAGTATCAGTACTCTTACTTGAGTACAATATTTGGCTACTCTACCCACCTCTGATAATATCTCACTGGAATATAAATATTCCTCCTGACATCGCAATACTGAGTGAAGAAAGTCACGTTATCTCAGCATGAAGACAAACATCAGTATCAGTCATTCATCCTGCTCTCTGTCCCTCCTCTACAGAGGACACTCACTGTCTGCAGGTCGGCTGCCTCCGGTGCATGTTCAGATAAAGAGTTAGCCTACATACAGACAGCTTTCATTTAGTTTGTCTTTAACACTTTGCTGGTAGTCTCGTGAGCGCAATGTGCTCAACGTATTGATAAAGTATTGGCTTGGCTGGCAGAGGTTTTATCACACTTACTTACAGTAACAAGTGTAGTTGTTGTCAGCTAGAGTAATCTTGAAGTTATATTCCCTTCATCTGCACCGTGGCCTCTCTGCTGATGTCTGACTGAACTCTGTTGTGTGTGTATGTGTGTGTGTGTGTGTGTGTGTGTGTGTGTGTGTGTGTGTGTGCGCGCGCGTGAGGTCAGCCCTGACATGCAGAGAGCAGGAGAGAGGCTGCAGAATGATGATACATCAATCAATCAATCAATCAATCAATCAATTTTATTTATAAAGCCCAATATCACAAATCACAATTAGCCTCACAGGGCTTTACAGCATATGACATCCCTTTGTCCTAAGGACCCTTGCAGCCAGGGGCGAAAATCCCATTTCATAGTTGGAGGGGACAATAAACAGTAAAAATTTAGAGAATAATTCCAGGGGGGGTCAAGGAAAAAAAGTTGTAGCCTGTCTTTTATACAGCATCTTTTACCGCAGTTTGAAGCTTTGATCTTCTCTCTATCTCTCCAACAGGCAGAGTGAATGTCTATATTAACTAAACTAAAACTACAACTAAACATTTCCTGCAATTAAACTGGTAAACTGGTTTATAAACAGTGTGCTGTGAGATCTGCTGCTGCGCACCTCACAACCGTGCGTAATAGTCGCGCGTAATGACCGCTCCTCGTCTGCATGTCTTTGATGTTTGTCTCACTGACAGGAGGAGAGCCTACAGACAGGTACCCATTAGCTACGCTCCGTCACAACCATGTGTAATAGTCGCGCGTAATGACTGCTCCTCGTCTGCACGTCTTTCATGTTTGTCTCACTGACAGGTGGAGAGCCTACAGACAGGTACCCATTAGCTACGCTCCGTCACAACCGTGCGTAATAGTCGTGCGTAATGACCGCTCCTTGTCTGCACGTCTTTGATGTTTGTCTCACTGACAGGAGGGGAGCCTACAGACAGGTATCCATATGAGCCACTCCGCCACAACCGTGCATAATAGTTGCGCGTAATGACCGCTCCTTGTCCGTTAGACTGCACGTCATTCATGTTTGTCTCACTGACAGGTGGAGAGCCTTCAGACAGGTACCCATTAGCTACGAGCCGCTCCGCCACTGACTGCTCTTGTCCTGTCCTCTCCCTCTTCTTTCTCTCCTGTCCTCTCTGACTATCACTAAACTCTGAGCTTAATCATTAGCTTTTAGCTTAGCAGCACTCGTAATTGAGTAGGCTTTTGAACAATGCAGGAGAAATGTTGCAGACAGTTATATTATCAGCCTGGGCCTGGGGCTTGTAACAGTAAATGGGATGTGTTGTAACTTGTGTAAGTTAAACTGTGTCTGTGTGAGTGAACATCTTACCCTGTGATGCGCAATGTGGGCAGCGGGTCCAGCCACACGCTGCTACTGCTGCCAAGCAGCCCCGCCCGTTGGAAAGAGTGTGGGATATACCACTACTAGGAATGGGAGGGGGGGGCCTAAATCTTTTAAGATTTAAATAGCACATTCTTGCGCGATTATAATGATCACCGCTTACATTGTGCTTTCAATAAATACTACTGCATTGTTCAAAAATTATTAATTGTCTCTCAAATGATTCTAGGGGGGTACAGCTTTACTGAAGGGGGAGTCATGTCCCCCCTGTCCCCCCTGGGATTTCCACCCCTGCTCGCAGCGGATAAGGAAAAACTCCCCCAAAAAAACCCTTTAACGGGGGAAAAAATGGTAGACACCTCAGGAAGACCAACTGAGGAGGGATCCCTCTTCCAGGACGGACAGACGTGCAATAGATGTTGTACAGAACAGATCAGCATGTTAATTAACAGTAATCCGTATGTCCATATGTATGATACATGAAACCGAAACTTTAAAAAGTAACGCCGATAATGGCGGAGCTTACTATTATTATGGTCTTGATTAAACGTGCCTTGGGTTGCGTTTGATGAAGTCTCCTGGTTGGTTGGTGATAGACTGGTCAAACTGTCGTTATAGGGAATACTCCAAGTTTTCCTCAGTGAGGTAAACTCAGGAGTATTACCTGGGAGGAACATACAAGAGAGACCTTCTTCCAAGGCCTGCAGGAGTCATCAATGTGAAAATAGCATAAATGACTCAAGTAAAAATTAACTTGAAAAAGCCTATTGAGACACCTCTCTCCAGTGGACAGGGAAAATCTTTCCAATGCATCCTAAGTGAGGTCAAATTGGAGTATTTCCTGGGACAATAGCACAGGAGAGACCTTCTTCCAAGGTGTTCAGGTGTCTTTACAATGACAATAACAGAAATTTTAAATGAAAAATTTGAATTTGAAAAGCCTATTAACATGCCTCTCTCCAGTGGACAGGGAAAAACTTTCCAATACATTAACAGTGAAGTAAAATTGGAGCATTCCCTCGGAGAATAGCACAGGAGAGACCTTATTCCAAGATGTTCAGTTCAACTCAAAACTCAAAAATTAACTTGAAAAAGCCTATTGACACACCTCTCTCCAGTGGACAGAGAGCACTTTCCAAAAACCCTTTTAGTGAGATAAAATTGGGGCACCAAAGGGCATTACTCAGTTAATGAATACATATATATGTCACTAAGAGAGGTGTGTAGATAACATAAGAATTTTTGCATTGAACAGTTGAAAAAGTCAGGTAGCTTTCAGAACTAACTTAGCTTTGGAGCTGGAATGTCTGCACCAACAGTTTCCATGACTTCCATCTACGAGCCATTGATCGCAAAGAGCCCATTTTATTATGGTCTTGCTGTTTCGCACCTTCTGAACTCCTAGGTAAAAGCAAGTCATCTTACATACAAAGGCACACTGATATCAACACAAATGCACTTAAGCAGAGTTGAGAGAGTGAGTTGGGTGAAAACACAGACAATGAGATATGGGATGAGACACCTCTCTCCAGTGGACAAGTGACATGTTTCAAAAACACTATCCATGAGGTCGAGCTGGAGCGTTCCCTGGAAAGACAGTGCAAGAAAGACCTTCTTCCACGATGTGCAGTGGAGCATTTTCTATGCTCCAAGCAATGAACGCTGCTGTCAAACAACTTTCTGACTGCCATTTAACATTAACTAAGCTGCCACAGCATTTGCAAAACCTAGCTAAACCAGCTAATCAGCTAAAAAAAGCTATTCAGGTCAGTTTTTTCTTGAAAGTCATATTTTTTTGCTGTGAAAAATGGCAGTTGATGTCAAATAACTACTGTGATTAAAGATACCTGCTGAAATAATTTGCAAAACCTGAATAACCAGTCACCAAAAGATAATCATTAATCATGTCAGACAGCCTATTAATGCAGTCAAAATGTGGGAAAAAAGGCATCTTCTTCCTCTTCCACGAATGATGGACATTCACCCATCTCTCTCTTGATTGTCCATAAGTATCAGAAAGTTTACAAAAAAAAATCTCCAGTCACGACAAAATATCTCACATCCAACCCATAGACTGTAACCCAAACAACCGTGTGTCTGCCAAGTGATAGCCTATTTACTAGACTGGACTGGACTGTAGAATGTGACATCAAATTAGAATACATACACCCCGCCCCCAACACACACACACACACACGCACGCATGCCATTTAGTACTGGTAATATTAGCATTGGGATGAGCACCAAGTATCAGACAAACTCAACATTTCTTGAGAAACGTTGTAGTTTGCTCTGGTACTTGGATTCCCTTGCTTGTCAGTTCATACATGAAGTTGTCTGATTCTCGTCTGACACTTCCCGTGTGTTGTCATGAGTTTCATCCCACAGTCACAGTGGTGGATGTCTCCAAGTAGTTCTTAAGTGGCGTGTGAATGGGAGTGTCTGTGTTTCTGTGGTCACACTGTGATGCATTGAAGACATGTCCAGGGTGCCCCAGAGCGTGCTAGGACTGGCTGCCATCCCCCAAAACCTGACAGAGTAATACAAATGTACTACCTGGAATCTCTGGTGATCCATGTATGACCAAAACGAATTCCATACGCACAGTCTTTTTCATTTAACGCGAATGCATCGCCACTTGAAACATGCAGTGCGCGTTCCCTTTCGAATCAAGTTAGCTAAAATTGGCAATATGAGTACCGGAAGTCATTGAATGTTAACTTCAAAATAACATCGTTAAGGTAAACATTTGTGGTTTTGTGGTTTCGTTAGGTTTTTTCTTGTGTGTTTATGGTTCAGTATAGAATATATTAAGATACTTTTTGGCTTTTCTTCGTAGTAATATCCTTTTGTGTTTTATTTTTGCTTGTTTTAGAGCTGTATAGTTTTTATTTGGGATTTTTTTGTTTTGTTTTATGTTGTCTGTAACATATGTTGTTGCCTGTCTCAGGTATGACATTATTTAAAAAGAGATTTTTAATCTCAAGAGGTTTTCTGGTTAAATAAAAGTAAAATTTAAAAAACAGTTGCATTTTTGTCTTGGTGATTGTATGAGGAGAGTGCAGAACATGTTAGTACTTTACCCTTGGATGACACAATTACTTTTTAACCTGAACATCCATGGTGCTGCTATGAGAAAAAAAATATCATGATAGAGAACATCTTGGAGCTCACAAGTTGCCATGTGTTTGAGTTATTTTATATTAACTTACATGTAGGTATACAGGTATTAAGGTATGCAACAAGTATGTAACATGGTTTTAATAAAATACACTTGTCATGACAGACTGACATGAATGGTATCAAAGTAAGTAGGCTAACATCAAGAAACTGTAGCCCCTTTTACACTGCCAGATTTTCGGCAAATGTTGGGCCATTTTGCCGGCAAGCTGTGAGCGTTTAGACACACAGAGCCGGATTGGCAAGTTGATCCAAGGTGCCTAATTTTCCACCTCGTAGTGTAGACATATTGGCGGAACCTTTTTGGTTTAAAAAGAACAAGGCACCTGCCCGCCACGGGAGAGGCTGTTGATGACTTGTGGGAGGAGCTGTTACTTACTTTGTAAAAGAAATTTTCAAAAGGAGCATGGGTGGATTATGAGAAAAGGGGCCCCTGGGCACAGATATGCAAAGGGCCCCACCACCTCTCCTATAACAAGACACAGACTTTGTTATGATTTTGCATCTCTTTGTAGTCTTTATTTATGTTCTTGTGGGTTTGTGTCTCTTTATGGTCATTTTGAGTGTCTTCCTGATCGACATGTTTATTTGTCATTTGACATTTTGCAAATGAAAGCCTGGGTACTTCCTGACACTTTTGGCACTTGGACCTGTTGGGCCTGTTTAGTCACCATCCAATCACACAGAAAGCATTTTAGCAGCTGGAGGTGGCTTTTTGTAATTGTTTTTAATGAGAATGAAGCTTTTTGCTCACAGTTTTTGTGTTGCTATGTGCCTAGAGTGTCTGCGCTCTGGGCGCCTGGCATTTTTGCTGGAGCGCTCTGAACTCCTCAAGTGAAACTATTTAAACTCAGAGTATGAAAACACCCCACATTATCTCAGCTTTTTTTCAATTGTCCAATCAGATGATTTATGGGGGGGCCTTCTGTGGTGGTAGCAACAACAAGTTTACAATTGGTAAACAATAGAGGAGAAACTCAATCGCTTGGCAGGATTAATTAAAAGGATTAATTTAAGGTTAATATTGATTTTTGTTATGCTAGGCAGGCTGTCAAACTGCCCCTGAGTCATTGTAAAATATGCCTGGAAATGGCCATCATGGGGGGAAGCTCCTGGACCAACAGGAAGTATTCCCCATGATCCACCCTCTTTTTTAATTTCTTGTACCCACACATATTTCTGTTTTCTCTGTGCCCAACAAACTATTTACTGACAGCCTATCACCCTCAATCTGAGCTAGAGCAACTACCTTCTGTCTGTCCATTTTAGGAACTGGATATTAATTACTGTGAAATAAATTAATATTTTATTTAAATGGTAGATCGATTACACAGGAAGGTTAGGGTAGGCGCAGCAAACAATTTTTTTTACTAGTGGCATAGAATTTTTAAAAAAGAAAAGTGCAGTGCAGTGCGCCTTGCGTTTTGTAACCTGCAAATTGCTTTCTGTGTTCAGGGCTTGATCCATCCATGTTTGACAGAGACATGGACCAAGAGAGGAAGTGTAGGGGGCTCACAGAGACTGTTTATGCATAGGGCCCAGAATTTGGTGCTACGCCCCTGTAGCTTTGCTCTGCAAGGCGTTTAATGACTGGTTGTGATTTATCTGCTAGGTCTACATAAAAATGTTTAATTTAGATGTACTAATTTGTTATTTTGTAACGTTTTATTTTTTTTATCAGTCATGTATACAGACTACGAATGCTTGGCATTAAAACAGTACCTCATTTATATATTCTGGGGATATTTCCAAATTAAGTGCCACATTAACGCAATAGGTGAGAAGCTTTTATTGTGAAGGTACTGACCGGACGTGGTATTTGTCATTGTTGATACCTTGACGCAGGTCTGGAAGGAGTGACTCGTTGACTGCGGCGACCGCAATTTCGGCAACATGGGAGCCGTTGTGGGATTTATTCTGAACGGATTTTAAGAACCGTCGGGAAAATGGCAGAGAGGTGAGTCTGACAGCACACATGCTGTATTTTTCTCCAGGTAGCGCTTTTATTCGATGCCTCATTTGAGAGCAGAGGGGGGTAGCCAACCCAGCGACAAGGCTAACAGCGGTTCGTTCAGTCGCTGTGCTGAAGCGGGTGTTAGCTAGCTCACCACTTATTCGCTCACACGATTTAACAATTTTTACAATGAAAAACACATCTGTGAATTATGGCTTGTTTTCTTTCCGCTCACCGGGTTGTTGGTTGTTGGCTCGGGCATTTTACTCTGGATATTTGTCAAGGTGGAAGGAGCGGTACAAGGAGGCTGTGTATGATGGTGCTGCTGTTGCACCTGTCGGTTTAAATTGCCGTCTCTTTGCTGGAATGCAGCTAACCTGCTCTTTTAGCTGGATGCTAGCAGTAAACCTACCTATGCACCCAGTATTTATGAGGGCTGAGGCTCGGCTAGCTAGGTTATCCCAATCCTCCTTCGCAGCATCCCTCATCCTCATGATGGATGGAGGCGCCTCCCATGAGAGGAGGCTCTGGAAATGGAGAAGTGTGGCACCATCCTGTTACCTCTCTAACACCATCTTATTTAGCCCTGTAGCTGTCAAGATACAGAGAATCCCTGAATTACCATTCTGGCCTTAATGAGGGGCAGATCTATATAAACTTGCTTAGTGGCAAAATCACGTATTTTACACAACACATACCTTAAAGGGGAACGTCACTCATTTTCAAAATTCATACATGTTATTCCTCTGCTCCAAGACAGTCCAAAATAATAGCAAAAATGAACAAATCTCTCCCAAATTCCCAAACCAGAGTGTTAAAACGCAAATGTGTAAAGTGTGAAGGGTATAAAGTCTGGAGCTGCTCCATAGATAATGAAGATGACACTGAGAACAGCCAGGGGAATGTTCTGAGTATAAGGGTAGATTTTCTGTTTCAGAACTGAGAACACTACAACAGAATAAAGCTCATTTGGGTATTAGAAGAAAACAAACATTCTGTGGGTCCACAAAATCAGGCTTCCATTCATTGTCTATGGAGCAGCTCCACACTTTATACCCTGTGACATCACAAGTTTGAGACTTGCTTCTCTGGTTTCTGGCTTTGAGAGAGCTCATGTTCACAAATATTTATGAACTTTTCAAAGGCCATGGAAATAACATATTGGAGTTCTCAATTTAGCTGGTGTTCCCCTTTAACAGCCACTTTTGAATCAGTTGTTCCCTGTGGGAAAATCATCCATATGATTGATTTAAATTGAGTTTGGTGTTTCAGCAAAAGTAACATCACTTACTGAAGTGGCTGGGGTGTTACTTTTTTTGACCCTCTCCAAAGCTACAAATATTTTTCCTTAAGTCTCCCTGAGTGACTGGTGGAAAATGTATGACCCTCCCTCCACCAAAAAATTAGTTATTAGATGTTTAAGATTTACCTTTCGATGTTTGAAAGTTCAAAGTTGAAGTCGAAATCCTGGAGTTTTTGCTCTTGTTTTGCATGATGGTTAGTTTGTGCAAACGGTTTGTTTTTGACCAAATTTTAAATGAGACATAGAATAAAGTGATTTTGATCAACTATCACTATTTTAAAGCTTAGATGTGGTTATTTTTTGTTTTTACTGAGTGAAGCGTTTGCTGCACATGATGTGTCCAAAGACTGTGAAATTCGAAAATCCAACGATAATTTATGTTTCTATAGTTTCTGGCTATGACAAATGAAGTCATTTTGCTGATTTTGAAAGAAAACATGCTTTCCAAACCGTGAGTTTGGAAGGCATGTTTTCTTTAAAAAACGGTGGTAAAATAAATACAAAATACATCCATTTAAATTTGCATGCCCCTCCCTAAGCCAAAATAAAAAACGTAGTGCTTAAAAAAATTATTTGACATGTCTCCTCCTTTTTGGACCACCCCCTCCTCCCTCATAAATAATGAACAGTACCAAAATCTAGCCTCTTTAACCCTGTGTTCTGTAGCAGCACAGAGCATAAGATGGAAAAAGTAAATTTTTTTAGATTAAGCATGTCTTTAAAGTGTGGGTGTGGGCTGCATCTTGAATACAGACAATGGCAGCTTCTTTCCACCAGCAAGCAAGCTCATAAGCGTGAGTTAATAATTGATGCCTGTTAAAATTGTGCTGCAGGGGTCATTCGGCCTCTTGTAAATCACTACTGCAGGTCTGGCCTGTGGGCTTTGGAGCATTATACAAATCCAGGCATGTTTGTCAGAGTCTTATAACACAGATCAGAGGCTTAGTTCACTCAACCCATTGATCTGGTCAAAATGCACCATCATCATTCACAAGTGCAGTAATAATTGATGACTGATAAGATAGCATTTGGTCTTGGGTCAAGATATTATCAGCTTGGAGGGTGCGCTGCAGAATTTATGGCTCCTGAGTGTCCTGAAATTCAGTTTTGTACTCCTTTCACTTATCTAATAGACTGGTGAATCTTTTCTCAAGTGCAGCACAGTACAGTTAGCTGTTGCCCTCATTGCTTGCTGCAGCTTTGGAGTGACCATCCTCTGCTAGACCAGCAGCTTCTCCCTTAATGGTGACAACAGTAGGGGGTGGCCTGAGACAAGGATATAAAATTAAAAATCAACTCAAGAACTAAAATTCTGCCTGATATTTGTAGAAAGGGTGAGTCTCACCATCATCATCCTTCTGCCTTCTTTTCTGGGCCTGATGGTCTACCTTTACCTCTGCTAGCCTACCACCTGGCTTGGATCTGACTGCCATGACCTCAACAGTCACAAGGAAATTTTCTATCCTACTCAGCCTGTAAAACATTTTCCCTTGAAATATGAATAATATTTTTGAAGAGGAGAAAAAAACATGATAAGATCAGAAAAAAATCATACTCTGACAATAAAAAAACAAAAAAACAATATACAGTCGCTTCAGCCTTACCTGGGGCAAGATGACATAGTTCCTCTGAATGAGAAGGCGAAATTTGCTGATGCCATCAACCAGGTCAGAGAAAGAAAGTGATAGAAAGCTACAAAGTTTCCATCTCCTATCATCGTTTTTATCTGCAGGACATAACCAACATTTCAGTAATGCTTAGGGGTGTAACGGTACACAAAAATCACGGTTCGGTACGTACCTCGGTACACAAGTCACGGTCCGTTTTTTTTTTCGGTACAGTAATGAAAAAAAATAAACAACTATTAAATATCTTTTACTTATTGGTAACCTTATTAAAACATACCACCACAGCAGTTAACACAATTTTTGAAAGAAACAAATATATATAAAATCCTGCTTTTTCACATTGTTTGAATGAAAATAGAAATATAGAAGTGCAAAATAAAATCCTGCTGTTTTTTTAACACATTTTTTGAATGAAAACTATAAATATACATTTCTGCTTAAACAGTTTTACTCAGTTAAAATAAAAAGTATAATGCAGCTAGTCAGCTTTAAAGCCTGCTCAGATTCAGTTTTACTAGGAACTTACTTAGCTTTCCCACTTTGTTAAAGTGCAGTAAACAAAACATGCTTATATCTAAAGTGCAGCTTAAACAATTTTACTCAACTCCAATGGCGTTGATTATTGCTTTAGTGCGATGGTCAGGGAAACGCTCTTTCTTTTTAAACGACGACGATATCGTAGTTTGCACCAGATTACTTTTTCTAGTCGTGCCGGTTAACGTTCAAACTCAGGTGGTATCACTTTAGATGCGTTAGCATGTTAGACGTGTTTCCAAGTACATACCCGACCGCTGTTCTGCAGTGTCGGCACACTGCTTTTGTCTTGTCCACTTGTTTATTTCCATCTTCGTATTTTACCCTGAAACCGAAGTGTTCCCAAACGGAGGACTTAAGGTTTGCGGGTGGGTCTTCAGGTTTGTCAAGCTCACTTGCCATGTTGTCAAAATGCGAGAATGCGCTGCACAAAGTGAAAGCGGAGATTTACGGTCGGACTCAGTCCGTCACTCAATTATGTCCGTCGGGGAACTAGATATTTTAAATGGTTCGGCTTGCAAAAACGGAATTTAAATAAAACAAAATAGAATAAAATAAAATAATATCCTGCGCCCAATAATTCGGTACAGGGTCGTGCCGAACCGAAAGTTGCGTACCGAACGGTTTGACACAAATACATGTACCGTTACGGCCCTAGTAATGTTTATAGTAGAGATGTACCGATACCAGTTTTTCCTTCCCGATACCAATTCCGATCCCTGAACCTTAGGTATCTGCTGATACCGAGTACTGATCCAATACCAGCACGTAAAATAAAAATGGATGGGATATGAACTGTTGTATGTCTCAACTCTAGGGCTGTAGTCTCCTGGTCGACTAGTTGATTATTTGGTCGCTATGCTCTCGTCTGACCAAATTCTCATTGGTCGAATAATCGCCGTGTTACTTTCATAAGAAGAAAAGTGCTACATCAGTAGCTTTCCAGGATTAATCCATTATTTCCTGCAGCGGGGGGACAGGCTAAGTTACCTATGAAAATGGGGTAGTTTTCAAAACACCCCCGTTGTTGACAGAAAGTTGAACTCGCCTACCCTCATGCTCAGTGACACGGTGACGCAAACCTCCTGTTTGTTTCTGTAAGCTGAAACCATTTCCCTCAGTGGAAACAAAGCTTGTATTGTATTTCACAGAAAAGAAACAATAAATTGTGAAGACAGTAAAGCCTCCACTAAAATAGCATTTTAAGTCTTGTGTGTGATTTATCCTTCAGGGATTTATACTTGGGGATTCATCCTGGCTTCAAATGAGCAGAGGAAATCTCCGCTCGTCGCTAGGCTAATGTATACCATGTAAAATGCCATAGGCTGCTGCTAATAACGTTAGCATGTTGTATTTGCTTGGAAAACGTGTTTAGTATAAGACAGTTGTTTTGTCGGTGAATGTTGTGAGTTGTAATGGAGCCAAATGATGTACCGTTACCTTTGTTAGTTGCTGTTGTCCCAGGCTTTATATGAGACAAGGGAAAGATTGCTAGATGCTAGGCTAGTTTATACAATGTAAAATACCATAGACTTGTGCTAATAACGTTAGCATGTTGTATTGGTGGGGGAAATGTGTCCAGATAAAGACAAGTGTTTGTCTGTCAATTCTGCGATATATAGTGAAGCCAATTTGCGTACTTGTGTTTGAAATTGTCTCTATTAAGCCATGTTTAATGTGTGTTTAATGTGTGTTTTGAATCAACTATATAAATAAAGTTTGATTTGAACTAAACTTTACAGCACTTAACATAGTCCTCCACCGCCTACTAGTGTTTTGGAGGTGTAACTGCAGAGTGACACAGACACACCACCACAGAAGTAAAAATAAAGTGCAGATTTTTTTTCCCCACGACTAATCGATTAGTTGAAGATTATGCGTGACTAATACACCGCCCGGCGGTAACCAAAGAGTAAATTACAGAAATGCGAACCCGAGACATGTTATTCTGACAACATTTAAAATGTCCAGTGCAGGCTTTTTCACTTGGTAAGCTATAGGCTACATATTTATTTTAAGTGTGACAAATCTTGTTTAGTGATCTCCTTTCAGCATAAATGTTTTAGTAACAATCTCTGTATAGCCATCTCACGTTGTTACATCTTAATGAGCATCAATTTGGGATGCATATTTCGTTTCTTTCTAGGGGGATTTTGAGAAAGCCTTAGAATTGAATTAAATGGCTATTTCCCTTGGACAATAATTGTTATTTTTCACTAATTGTTCATGTACATGCTCATTTAGGGCGGAAGGTTCACCTTAGAGGCCAAAGTACTGCTGGAAATATCTCGAGTGTCAAAAGATGCCAGAGGTAGAGATATTATCTCATAACTTAAAAGCATATCAAACTGAATCAAAGTAGAAATGGACAAGACAAGAGGTGGAGTTTTGTACATGGAATGTAAATGGGATTAATGAACCTGTTAAGAGAGGCAAAGTATTATCGCATCTGAAGTCACTGCAAGTGGACATCATCTTTTTACAGGAAACCCACTTAAAGAACGATGCTCACAATAGACTTAGGTGCAAATGGATAAATCAGGTATGTCACACTACCTTTTCTTCGAGAGCTAGAGGGCATAATTATCCGGAGGGGAACCCCTTTCAGACATGAATCCACAATTGCAGACACAGACGGAAGGTATGTTATGGTTATAGGAGAAATATATAATATGCTACATTACTAAATTTATATGGACCAAATTATGATGACCCTGAGTTTTTTAGGAAAGTGTTAGCCCAAATTCCTGATATTTCAAGCACTAACCTGATCACTGGGGGGGGGGATTTTAATTTTGTGCTGGACCCATACTTGGACAAATCGGTAGGGATGTCCCGATCCAGCTTTTTCCACTTCCGATCCGATACCGATATTACAGCCTTGAGTTTGGGCCGATACCGATACCGATCTGATCCAAGCGCGTATTATACATATTCACTTATTTTGTTGTCAGTCATGTTAGAAAAGGTTTGATCAAGCGATATTACTCTAACAAGAACAACTACTTAATCAGGTTAGTTAGAATGATCCACAACAGTTGGTATGAGAAACTGACCTGTTTATTGTTAATAGGGTTAAATAAACAAACTTTAAACTTGAACATTAACATTAAATGAAAAATATAGTTGGTTTGCTTTGGCTGCTTTGGCCCCTTAATAAATAGAAAATAAATCAACACAAGAAATCTTTAAAATGTCTAATATTGAAATTAAAACAGCAGCAAGACTCCACACACTTGTGCTTTGCCCCCTTAATAAATAAAAAAAAGATTAACACCACAAGACATTGTTGACATTTAACAAACAATGCAGCCTTTCCTTTTTAGTTATTTTAGTAGTGTCAGTGCAAGCCTGGTGCTGCTGTTTCCTGGGACCAACAGAGGGGACAAAAAACCACACACAATATTGTACAACTGTTTAAACAAGCAATAGTCCATCCATGGCTCCAGTTTCACTAATTGTGCCCAAAACAATGCCATCAGTGCTTTTTACTTAAACAGTAAGAGTGTAAACCAAATAAAAATATCACTCTCAAAAAACCAGAGCAGAAAACAAATAGTTAACTAAACTGACCACTACTCTTCCTACCCTCCGATCGGACTCCGTGAAAAACTGGATTGGAGTTCTTGGATCGGCATTTTTCCATGCAGTCCGAGCCGATGCCGATGCACGTTTTTTGCTAATATCAGCGGCCGATACTGATCCGAATATCGGATCGGGACATCCCTACAAATCGGTTATGCCTAAAATAATACATTCTAATGCAGGTAATCTCATGAAAATATGTATGGATAACATGGGTTTGTGTGATGTGTGGAGAACACTAAATCCTACTGGGAGGGAATATACTTTCCCCTCTAAAGTGCACAATGTGTACTCAAGAATTGATTTTTTTTTAGTTGATGGGAAAATACAATCCCTAGTCCAAAATACGAAACATCATAATATAATAATTTCTGATCATAGTCCAGTCACTTTCTCAATGAAATGTGGCGACCCAGGTGAAATACATCAGAGCTGGAGATTTAATCCCCAACTTCTCCAAAACAGCAACTTCTGCAAATATATTAAATTACAAATAGACATATTTTTCAAAACAAGTGACAAAAACGAAACTCCATACACATTACTGTGGGAAACATTTAAAGCATATCTGAGAGGATGCATAATATCCTTACAGTCATCTCTGAAAAAACGCAGCAGAACAATTAGATTTGGAAAAGCAAATCCACAAATTGGAAACAGAAAATTCCCAACAACCCTCCATTGCAAAATACAATAAGATTACTGCATTAAAATACAAGCTTAATCAAACATTGTCACTCAGAATTAGTAGAGCTTTTACCTTTATGAAACAGAAATTCTTTGAGTTTGGGGATAAGCCTCACAAATTAATGGCAAGGCAGATTCGTAAATTAAAGAATGACAGAACCATTCACAAAATAAAATCAAAAA
The DNA here is from genome assembly GCF_041903045.1 of Epinephelus lanceolatus. Taxonomy (NCBI): domain Eukaryota; kingdom Metazoa; phylum Chordata; class Actinopteri; order Perciformes; family Serranidae; genus Epinephelus; species Epinephelus lanceolatus. Next base: position 42,665,128 of record NC_135739.1, read on the forward strand.
ATGGTTTTCTCCATACCTCACACAAAAAAATAAATGATACATTCTAACAATTCTATGAAGAATTATACACTTCCAAATCAGGTGCCCAATCAGAAGATATACAAGAATTTTTAAACAAGTGCAAACTACCAATGTTAGATAAGATGGACCACGATAATCTAAATTTTGAAATTACAAAAGATGAGATTTTGAAATCAATTGGAATACTGAGAAATGGGAAAAGCCCCGGCCCGGATGGATTAGGTAATGAAATATATAAAAAATTCAGTGACTCTCTGGCCCCCTACTTACTAAAAATGTATAATCAGGCATTTAAAGATGGTGCTTTGCCACAAACCCTAAATGAAGCCATCATCACTCTAATACCAAAAAAGGGAAGGATTTAGATGAAGCTGGCTCTTACAGACCCATGTCATTACTGAATGCGGACCAGAAAATTCTAGCTAAAACAATTGCTAGAAGACTTGGTCCGCTTATGAACAAACTTGTCATTGCTGACCAAACGGGTTTTATTTCTGGAAGGAGCCCCTTTATGAATTTCAGACGCCTTTGTAACATCATATACTCTTCTAGGATTCCTAAAGACTTCCTAATAATAAGTCTAGATGCCGAAAAGGCGTTTGATCAAGTGGAATGGCTGTACCTCTATACAGTCTTAGAAAAGTTTCAATTAGGAAGAGTGTTCATATCGTGGATTAAAGTGTTATACAATAACCCTACAGCAAGGATTCTTACAAACAGAACTCTGTCTGCACAGTTTAAGTTAAGCAGAGGGAGTAGACAGGGATGTGTACTTAGCCCACTACTTTTTGCACTAGCACTGGAGCCTCTCACAGATATCATTCGTAATAACACTAACATATATGGATACAATACAAACTATACCACTAATAAAATATCTCTGTACGCAGATGATATTTTATTATTTGTATTGCAACCACAAACAACCGTTCCAACAATTTTATCATTGATTGATTTGTTTGGCACCTTTTCAGGTTACAGAGTTAACTGGAATAAGAGTGAACTAATTCCCATTAAATTAGACAACCATGATTGGCTGTAAACTGTAACCTTTAAAATCACTCTAGAAAAATTTACTTATCTTGGAATTGTGATTACCAGAAACTATAACTCATTGTATGATGCAAACTTCCTTCCTCTGCTAGAAAAACAGCATTCAATTCTGGAGAACACTCCCTATCTCTCTAATAGGTAGAGTGAATGTTGTCTAAATGATTTTTCTTCCACAATTCCTCTATCTTGTCCAAAACATACCACTTTTTCTTTCCAAATCCTTCTTTAAAAAATTAGATTCACTAATTCTGCCATTCATATGGAACTATAAATCCCACAGAATAAACAAAGAGTATCTATGCAAACACAAAACACAAGGAGGACTCGCCCTGCCTAATTTTATTAATTATCATTGGGCCACAGGATTACGTTCAGTTGGCTTGTGGCTAGATGATACTGCTTTACTTCCTTGTGGGATGGAGATGGAAAGGGGGGATTGCTTTTCCATGGGTGCAGTGGTGCTATCCCCAACTCCACTTAACAAAACATATTACAAGAACAACCCCGTAATACATAGCACAATAAGAATTTGGAAACAAATATCAAAACACTTTAATCTTAGAAAACTTTCATTCAATCTACCAATATCAGCAAACCCTTCCTTTGTTTCCTCCACCCTAGATGGAACCTTCAATACATGGAGAGAGTCTGGCATACGTAATATTGGGGATCTGTACATAAATGGATCATTTGCATCCTTCCACCAGCTCCAACAGAAATTTGGACTGTCAAAGAATGACTTCTTTAGATTCTTGCAAGTCAGAAGTTATGTAAAAACACATCTTAACCAGTTTGAAAATGCGGAGCCTGACAGGCTGGACAGTTGTTTAGAAGCGGTCTTGGGCTCTGACCATGTGATATCCCGTCTACACGATGTGCTACAACATATAAGCCGTCCAACGACAAATGCTATCAAAAGTGAGTGGGAAAAAGAATTGGGCACACAGATCCAAGATGACATTTGGGAAGAGAGCCTAGCATACATCCACACCTGTTCTATAAATGCACGTCACTGTCTCATCCAATTTAAGATAATACATAGATTACACTATTCCAAGGAAAAGCTTCACAGAATCTTCCCAGAAGTCTCTCCGCTGTGCGACAAATGCAGTTTGGAAGAAGGGAATCTGCTGCACAGTTATGCTCTCTGTACAAAATTACAGGGATTTTGGACTGACATATTCACCTGGATGTCCAAAATACTTACAGTCAAGATAAACCCAGATCCAATTTTGATAATTTTTGGATCATCCAAGGACATAAAGAAGCTAAGGCCTCCCCAACGACAATTCGTAGCATATGGACTTATTACTGCAAAAAAATTAGTTCTACTATTTTGGAAGGATAAAGAAACCCCAACACTGAAAATGCGGATCACAAACCTAATGGACACGCTTCACCTTGAAAGAATCCGATTTGCAATCAATAATAAATTGGAAGATTTTAATAAGATCTGGCATCCTCTGGTTTCCCACCTAGCGGGAGACACAGGACCCTAGCAGCCCTGGGAGGGACTATTTTGTGTGTGTGCTCATTTTGTGTAATGTTTTGATTATTATTTTGTTTTATATTTTATTTTTATTTTTCTCATGTTTTCTTTGTTGTTATCGAGAGCGAGGGTGCGGTTCGGCTATACTGTTTTCCTACCTCTATTTTCTCATTTGGAAAAGAAGCATGTAAACACAGTTTGTACCTTGTACATTTAAAAGCTGCTTCACAATAAAAACATTTGAAACGAAGATTATGCGCGACTTTAGTTGACCAAGATTTTCTTTGGTTGACTACAGCCCTACTCAACTCCTAAAACTCTATGTAAAATATTAAGAAATAAATACATAATAGTAGAATGAATGCCATAAAACTTTTGTTTTATTATTATTATCCAGTGTTGACATAGATCAAGACACAGGTTGAAGTGCAGCCACACAATTTGGTAAAAAAGACATTTTAAAGGCTACAGTAGAATGTAGGGCTGCACAATATTGGAAAAAACTGACATTGCGATATATATTTTTTTGCAATATATATTGCGATATTAAAAAATATAAGACTTTTCACCAGATGACTTAAAGTAAGAAAATTAAAAAATAGTGGCAGGTCTTTTACTCACCACAACTGCAGAGGCTACCAGCTTAAATTGAAACAGACTACATTATAAAAGGGGCGTTATTTATCATTCCCTCTGTATTTTTATATTTTTACTTTTTATCCACTCTCGTTGCCTTGATAAAGTTAATGCATGGCGCCGTCATTTCAAACTCAACACTTCCTGAACTTGTTTCAAACTGCTCTCCATCATTGACAATAGCAGTCACCCACTGCATAAACTGGCGATGGGGCAGAGGAGCTCATTCAGTGGGAGGCTGCTCTCACTGAACTGCTCCACAGACAGGCTGCGGAGGTCCCTCCTGCCCAGAGCCATTAGACTGTACAACACAACACTGGAGAGGGGAAGGGGATGAGTAGCGGGTGGGATTTGCACATTTGCACATCTCACTGTCATGCTATTTTTTTATCCTATTTTTATTGCTATTTATTCTTGCACTTTATTCAGTTTTTATGCACTGTGCGTATGATATGTGTTTTTATCTTTATGTCTGAGCAGCTGAAAATGCAATTTCCTTTGGGATTAATAAAGTACTTACCTACCTTCAAATTAAAAGCCCCTTATAACCTCGACTGAGAGAATCCCCCCATTTTCTAAATCGGCTTTTATTGTGAAACATTTGTAGGAACTTGTGGAGAAATCAGTGACTTTTATGTTTACGTACGGTAGGGCTGTCAAAAGCACCATGAAATTGAGTTAGAATATTTTCGAATTAATTTAGTAGAGTTCGAATAATATTTGAATTTATTATTATTTTTTATTATTTATTATTATTATTATTATTATTTTATTATTTAAACAAAAACAAAACACAAATATAAATAAGATGCTTATTGCTGGTGCAATGTGAACGTGACCGCAATGTTTGGATACTTCAGTGCACCTATAGTTTTCCACCAGAAGAGTGGATCTGTGGGGCATCGGTGGCTTAGTGGTAGAGCAGGCGCCCCATGTACAAGGCTGTTGCCGCAGCGGCCCGGGTTCTAGTCCAGCCTGTGGCCCCGTGCTGCATGTCTCTCCCTCTCTCTCTCCCCCTTTCACACTTAACTGTCCTGTCCATTAAAGGCAAAAAATGCCCAAAAAACTGGATGCGGGTCCGTTGTGCAACGGCTGCCCTAGTTATCTGCTGCATGCACAGAGGCAACCAACACGCATCTGGTGGAATTTGGGGGTCTGCGTCCCTCTCTGGCCCGGCTTGTGCGCGAGCCATTTCTGCCCGAACGGGATTCGCCGTGATATACGACATTATTAATAGTATTAATGAATTATTAATGATATTCGAAATATCAAATTTAGGTTTGAACTTATAAAAAATATATATATTTGAATATATTTCGAACTTCGAATTTTTTTTGACAGCCCTAACGTACGGTACTTCAAATGTAGCTCCTGTCGTCTGCTGGTGCATTTTAGGTGACTACAACAACATTTCGGCTAGTGCTGCATGATTAATCTAATCGCAATCGCGATGTCAGGCTGTGCGGTTACATAACCACATAAAAGGCTACGATTTGCGATTTAATGTAACTAAATGTTAATGTGTGTGCCTGTGAACGTGACTACCTCTGCTGTAGTGTGTGGAGTTTGTTGACATTACGCCCACAAGCTATCCTTGTGTGTGCAGCACGTATGGTCAGGTGACCACCCAGCGTGCAGCAGTGAACAACATAGACGGTGAAGAAGAACATGAGCACGACCATGAACAGGCTGAGTTGGTGGCGAAAAAAAAATGGATTCACGTACGGCGACGTTGAACAGAAAGACATGCTGTGTAAAAGTTTAAAAGTTAAAGTCGCCACGTCCCGTGGCAACACGACCAATCTATATCAGCACTTGAGACAGCACAGAGAAAAGTAGGAAGAATGCATGCGAGAGAAAGCCAAGCCGTGTAACGTTAAAGACACTGAGACAACTGAAAGCCACCAGAGCCTCATAAAACAACATCCAAGCACAGTTACGCAAAAATTTGTAAGTGTCACTGGGAAATCATGGACTCCATAACAAACTATATAATAACAAATGAAAAATTGAGCAATTTTGCTTGGTTTAAGCCCACTTGACATGCAGCTGTGTTGTGCTATGGTGTGCTGGAATTTGTCATTTACGTGACAACGCCTGAACGCAACACAGGCTCGCTCCGCTGTAGGTACAGTGCTGTGCTGTACTGTGCTGCTGCAGTGTTTCCCACAGGATTTTGGAAAACTGTCTTTAATGTTATTATCTTATATTAACTTTGTAATATGATTATCTTATATAATGTTATTACTATCCTAAAACATTCTCCAGGTCCTCTGTAACTCTGCAGGACTTATTTCCACCAGTACTGTGGCGAAAGGTCCCTAACTGCGGGGAGAACGGAGCAGGCCTCCCCGGAGGTCCGCCGCTTTTCCCGGTCCCTCTTCTCCACACTTTGGGCTCTAGTTTCGCAGACCGGGCGAGACGGGGGCGCAAATTGCAATACTTTTTCAAAACTTGATGATTTTACCTTTCTGTACATTTTGTATACAAATTCACTTCAACGCAAAGGTGTAATGAGAGTTTACTCAATTCGCCATGGCAGAAGAGAGCAGCAGTGTCAGACGGCCAAACTTCTCCCAGGAGGAACCTGATGTTTTGGTCCGGGAGGTCTGCTCGCAGTGTCTGAATATACGGAACTGCGAGCAGACCTCCACGGGCTGATGATGCAAAGGTAGCCTGGGAGGAGGTCACCACAATTGTAAATCAATGATGCGTTTCTCTCGTGCGCGCGCTCTCTCTCTTTCTCTCTCGCAGTCTCACTCTGTTTCTTTTCTTTTGGCTTTTCTAAGATGACAGATGCTGAATATATACTCCCTATCTGATGCTGTGGCTGTTTGTGGTTGGCTGAGAGGGATGTGAACTCATTAGTTTGCAGCTGTTTAATCAAATCAGGTTGGGTTTCCATTACGCGTGCCAAACGTGCCAAACGTGCCAAACGGTGCCAGTCCCCTTTGATCTGACATCAGATGTGACGGGACAGTCGATATAGAGATACATTTATGTGCTGATTGCATATAGTTGCATTGAATAGTGGTTTTGTGGCTATTTATTGCATTATTAATGTGCCTGATATTCTGGAAACCTGCCTGTGAGGTTTTGGTGACGTGTGTGCACTGTCCGCCGGTCAGCCAAACTTCGGCTTACACCGGCTGCGCTCCGTCTGCGCTGACAGTAGACCTGGTTTCAGATGGCGAGCTTTTAGCGCACCTTCGGCGAAGCCTTTTGGCACGAAACTGTCACTGCGCCAAGCTGGATCTGTCGACACCTCCCCCTGCTGCGCCGCCACACCCATCTCAGTGCACCTCGGTCTGCCAAACTACCAAACTGAGTGCGCCTCAGGTTGCGCTGCTCGAAACTAGCTCTGCGCGGGGTTCGCCACCCTGCGCTGCGCCGGGAAACTAGAGCCCTTTGACTTATTTCCACGCTGCCGACAGTGGGACTTGTATTCATTGTGCCGACAGTGGCTTGGAAACCGTGTCACATGGGGAAGAGGGAAGGCGGCTGGAGTTCCTCCAACATTTGCGGTTAGATTATCATATTTTTTTATTGACAAAAATATAGGCTGCTTCGGCTGATTTTTTTTTTTATGCGCACATGTGCCCCTAAATATTTTTTACAGTTCGCACACACGTATTTTTAGTCGAGTGAAACGCTTGCACTGTCGAGTGCTGGATCTGACAGCCTGAGTACATTGGCACAAAACACTACGGCGTTCGAGATATTATTTATATCATGAGAAGTCAATACTTTCGGCAGCCTCAATCTTTTATTTAGAAACTATGGCGGGTCAAATTAAACTATGGCGGGCCGCCATAGTTTCGTTAATTAATGGGAAACACTGGCTGCTGTGTGAGCAGCTGTTTGACTGTGCTCAGTCCGTTGATAGTCATTTACACACTGTCCATAACAATAACTATGTCGGGTTAGGTCATTGCCCCTCTAATATAATGTAGGGGAAACACTGAATCAAGCAAGCAAGACTAATGATACCATTTTTTTTTTTATTTATTATTATTTTTTTATTATATTGTAATCGCAATCGCAAATCGCGATATTGTCCACCATAATCGCAATTGCATATTTTTATCAAATTGTGCAGCACTAATTTTGGCTGGCACATGAACAGATAGTGACTCAAATAATAGTCAAAGTAATAAAAATAGGGCAAGAATAACCCGATGACATCACACACGTCGTGAAAGACGACCGGGGATAATTGGTGTGTACCATCGTGTAGTGTGTCATGTCTGTCAGCTAAGTCACGGCACGATTTTATGACTCCACAATCGTGTAATGTGGCATAGTGACTTTCAGAATGGGCAGAAAAGTCGTGTAGGGTGTACCAGGCATAAATCCTCCTTTACTGTTTCTCCCTCTTGCATGTTGCTCATTTTCAGTGTGTGACTGCAGCGTGTGCATGGGAGGGGGAGGGGCTGCTGTTGTCAGAGAGGGAGAGACAGAGAGAGAGGCGAGCGGAGCAACGAGTGGAGCTTCAGAGCTGCTTTTCTGAAGCAAAACAAAAGTTTACATGTTCTAAAAAAAGAAAACATCGCATGTCCTGCGATGTGACTATCACACGTGCACATCGAGATGCCTGACGTCATTACGTGGTATCGGATCGGTCATAGGCTGTACTCGCCGATGCCGCATTTTAGGCAATATCGGAGGCATTTCCGATACTGGTATCGGTACAACTCTAGTTTATAGATCCAAACAATTAATATGACATTTTAAGATTAAAACATTATCTGTATTGGCTAATGATGCAGTCAAATGAACTATATGTTAGTTATGGTAGATAGTTTATGCTTAATACTGTTGTTGTGCTTTACTAGTGTTTTGTGCTTAAAAGTTGCGGTTGAGTCCTCAAACTTAGTTTTCCCTGCAAATGTAGGGCCACACAGAGAGTGATACATACAATACATGGCATTCCTTTCTTTGCAGTATCTCAGCCATGTAATTTGTGTAAGGCCTGGATCACACAGGAAGTGTTTTAGCTGGAGGCGGCTTTTTGTCATGTTTTTTAATGATAATGAAGCCTTTAGCTTGCTGTATTTGCATGCATTGCTACACGCCTGCCGTTTCAGTGCTCTAGGTGCCTGGTGTTTCTGCCAGAGTGCTCTGAGCTCCTTGAGTTGAAAAAATGTCAACAGAAAAGCACAGCATGTCATCTCCACTTTTTTCTCATTGTCCAATCGGATCATTGGAGAGGTGGGCCTTCTGTGGTGGTCACGACAACAAGTTTACAGTTGGTTAACAATGGAGTAGAAACCGGTGGTAGTGGTTGCTGGATACCCAGAGCTATATGACTTTACAAACCACAATTACCACCATCTCAATAGTAAACAGCAGGCGTGGAAGCTAGAAGTGCAGTACTTGAAACAGCCATCATGGGGGCGAAGCTCCTGGACCAACAAGTAGTGCTCCCCATGATTCACCCTTTTTTTTAGAGTCTTGTACCACGGATCACACACACACAGATCTCCCTTTCTCTGTGCCCAACAAACTATTTGCTGACAGCCTCTCACCCTCAGCTAGAGCTACAGCAAGTACCTTCTGCCTGTCCATTTTAGGAACTAAATCCTAATTACTGTAAATAAAATGAAATAAAATAAATTTATTACACAGGAAGGTTAGGGGTACATGGGGGGGTTACCTGGCAACAATCAAAAAGTGCAGCAAGCGTTTTTTACTAGTAGCATTGAATTTAACCCTATGGGGTCTAGGGGGTAATTGGCCGTTTTTGACTAGTTTTCATTTTACCTTTAAATTTCACCTTAAAAAAACTGTTTACCTTGCCTTGTTTGGTATCATTCTTTTCAGCACAACCTCACCTGTGTGACTTTACAGTTATTTTTTCATTTTGACATACTGTATTAACACACTGGACCTAAAATCACATAAAAAACATAAAATCCGAGTAGGAAAAAGTTAGATTTTTTACTGTGAAAACCACAAACATGTCTAACGAACCATTTGTGTAACTTAGAATAAAAATATAAATTGTAAACTTCAAAAACATATGTCCTAATTTAGCAAACAACAACGTTATATATAACTATTTACATTAAAATGCAAGCAATGCCTCAGGCGTTTTTTGAACAACTATTTACAAAACAATCAGATGTCACACAAATTATTTGTCAAAGGGAAAAATGCCAGCACTCACAAATGTCCTTTTGGTAAATTTAATAAACCAACTTGGGTGGCAGTACCAGAAACACAGACATTTTGACAGAAAGTCTTTTTCATAGAAGAAGACTTTCTGTCAAAATGTCTGTGTTTGTCGCTGTTTTTGGCCATGCACATTTCTAGGGGATTTATTTTGAGAGTGCTTGCTTTTCTCCTACGTGATTTTACACAAATTATTTGTGCCACTCTGAAAAACAGTTCCTGTCCACCACAACACACTACAGGAGGAGGACACAACAGTAGGACAACAGGAGGAGTGACACACACTGTGTGGCTCTGCTGCCTGAGCAAACGGAGATCCGGACCTGGTGGGCGTGCCCTGCCACACCGTCCGCTCCTCTGTGCGGACCTCCGAGTACCACTCAATGCGGTCGTTGGAGGCTCATTTTCCTCTCTCCTCTTCCAAAACACACTACACCACACACTAACTATACACTCCAAACACGCTAAACGTCACAAATCCCAACTCTATCTGTGATCGCGATCGCGGTCTCTCTCGCTGCCGTCACTCCCACAACTTCCCCCTCTTCTCCAGCAACAAATGATGTGTGTTGCCATACAATTTTGTGATTGGTTGACGTGGTGCATTTTTCAACCAATAGGAAAGGGGGTGTCGGTTTTTTTTGGTTTTTTTTGCTGTTGCCTTCAGCACTTTAGTTGGCCGAACGGCCCACTTTTACCGTTTCTTCCTGCATCAAACGCGGATCAAACGTGACAGAAATATTCAGGAAAATCATGGCGTTTATTATTTATCATAAGTCCAGTTTTATATGGCCTATCAAGACGATTTAAAAAGTGGTACAAAGTTTGAAGTTTGCACTTTCCACACAAAATGAAACGGAGACTCAGCGAGGCTGCGTGTTGCTGCTACGTCGTCTCAAATCGGTCACGTGATTTTGACGCGCCGGCGCGGTTCTGGACCGCAGGGGGTTAAAAAAAAAGAAGAAAAAAAGGGCAGTGAAGTAAGGGTGGGCGATATGGAACAAAATCAATATCTAGATATTTTTACCTGGAATTTCGATATATGATATATATTGATATTTTCCGTAATAAATAAATGGCCGTTTTTAAAAGGCGGTGCTTTCAGTTTCAGCCAGCCCCACTGATTGCAAACTCTGGTATGCGGCCCGCCAGAGAGTTTGATCTGGCAGCTCAGAAGGATCACATTTGAAGTAAATAAAATAACATTTGAATAAATAAAATGTATACAAGTGAGCACATTAGCGAGAGTGACCATTTCCGAAACGAAAGCTGCGGGTCACAGGCACAGCAATCAAACATCATGCAGACGAAGCTTCTGTTTTCACACATGGCACTCGTTGACCGGTAGCTTGCATGGAGTCAAGAAAATAAAGGTGGATAGTGAAGTAAATGTTCCGTTTTTCAGTTTCATCTATTTTTCAGGATGAATGAACAGAGGATTACTTTTTTTTTCATTGAAGTGAATACTTTGTGGAAAAGTGAGTTGCGAGAGGAGTGCGCATGCATAAAATCAACCTACGGTAACGCACCGAGTTACTTTATATGTTATAATAGGTCATAACCTATTTCATGTTGTTTCAATTGGTAGAGTTGAGAAACCCAAATATACAATGGCATGACATGGCACAACTGTTCACCTATGCGTCAGTTTCCAAAGTAGACTAAGCTTGCAGACACATAATTAATTGCTACATTGCAATTTTTTATTGCTGAATGCATGCTTATTAGGGCTGGGCGGTATACCGGTTCATACCGAAAACCGGTCGTTAATTTTGTTAGGATACGAATTTTTCATATACAGCAATACCTGTGAATAGCCCAAACAACGTCCAGAACGTGCGCGGTGGCAAAGTGTTTCAGCGGGGACCCATTTCACCGCTGCACACCACAGGTGTGCTAGAGCTGGCGAGAGTGAGAGCATAGAGAAAAGTTTAGAGGCGAGAATGGCTGCCGGAGAGAGTCCTGAAAGTGAAGCAACTGTACATGATGCTGAAGAAGAACACAATGACCCAGAAGAACTCAAAAAGAGCAGTGTTTCCCCTATATGCAGCTAGCAGCGGCGCACCACCGGAAACATGATGGCATGTCATTTCTGTCTCTACATGGTCGCACGTTTACAATTCTCCTCTGCTCTCTGTATCGCACACTGCGGAGTTTCGCCCCGATGCACACTCTTTTTGGAGTTAATTGGACTCACCGATTTGCAAGTTAGCCCTTTTTAGGAGCACAGCTGTTGTACTGAAACAGACGGTGCTCAGAAAGAGGGACAGGGAGAGGCGGGGCAGAATGTGTGTGTGTGTGTGTGTGTGTGTGTGTGTGTGTGAGTGAGGGAGAGAGAGGGAGCGAGAAAGAAGTGGCGGCTGCGGAGCGGAGAAACAGGTAGGGATGGGTATCGTTAAGATTTGAACGGTACTACTACTCTTATTGATACTGCTTATCAATCCGGTATTTTAACGGTACTCCTATCGATACTTTTTGAGGAAGAAAAAAAACAAATAAAGATCATAAATTGCTTTATTTTCTCAATTCTCATTATGCAACAAAATAGTTTTGTAACAAAACATTTTACTTTCTACAACTTGAAATGTAAAATACATAAAATAATAGTGTTGTCATGGTACCAAAATTGGGACCCACAGTACAATACCAGTGAAAGTATCATGGTTCTGAGTAGTATCACTATACCACAGCAAAAATTAGGCAGATGTGCCTTTTGTCATTTATAAAAAGATAAATCACTTTTCTATAATACATCAATGATATTTCAATGGAATAAATTACATATTGACCTATTCATACTTCAAAAACAGCATCAATAAGTGATTAACATAGGGGGGATCAATATAAAATAAATTCATAAAATAACAGGATTTTGGGAAACTATGGGGGGGGGGGTATTCCTCCTCCCCCAACCCCCCCACGGAAGAAAATTTTGAACATTGTAAATTGAAATTAATTTGTATACAAAATGTACAGAAAAGTAAAATCATCAAGTTTTGAAAAAGTATTGCAATTTAATTTTGTCTTTAATGTTATTATCTTATATTATCTTTGTAATATGATTATCTTATATAATGTTATTACTATCCTAAAACATTCTCCGGGTCCTCTGTAACTCTGCAGGACTTATTTCCACCCTGCCAAGCAGCAGTACCGTGGCGAACGGTCCCTAACTGCGGGGAGAACGGAGCAGGCTTCCCTGGAGGTCCGCCGCTTTTCCCGGTCCCTCTTCTCCACACTTTGGGCTCTAGTTTCACAGTCGGGACGAGGCGGGGGCGCAGCGCACCTGCGCTTCGCCAACTGGGTATGGCCAGGCAGATTTTGCAAGTTTGGCACACCGTGCGCGCCGGCGCAGCTACTCGTCTGTCCCACTTCCGTCCCTCCTACCTGCGCAAGTCGGAAAGAGGGAGGAGAGAAGGCGTGGAGTGGGTTTTACACACATCACACCAATCAAATGAGCCCCTCTCCTCGCCCTTAAATGTGCCGCACGAAGGCGTAATGAGAGTTTACTCAATTCACCATGGCAGAAGAGAGCAGCAGCATCAGACGGCCAAACTTCTCCCAGGAGGAAACTGATGTTTTGGTCCAGGAGGTCCAAGCTCGCAGTGTCCGAATATACGGAACTGCAAGCAGACCTCCACGGGCTGATGATGCAAAGGTAGCCTGGGAGGAGGTCACCACAATTGTAAATCAATGATGCGTTTCTCTCGTGCGCGCGCTCTCTCTTTCTCTCTCGCAGTCTCACTCTGTTTCTTTTCTTTTGGCTTTTCTAAGATGACAGATGCTGAATATATACTCCCTATCTGATGCTGTGGCTGTTTGTGGTTGGCTGAGAGGGATGTGAACTCATTAGTTTGCAGCTGTGTTAATCAAATCAGGTTGGGTTTCCATTACGCATGCCAAACGTGCCAAACGGTGCCAATCCCCTTTGATCTGACATCAGATGTGACGGGACAGTCGATACAGAGATACATTTATGTGCTGATTGCATATAGTTGCATTGAATAGTGGTTTTGTGGCTATTTATTGCATTATTAATGTGCCTGATATTCTGGAAACCTGCCTGTGAGGTTTTGGTGACATGTGCGCACTGTCCGCTGGTCAGCCAAACTTTGGCTTACACCGGCTGCACTCCGCCTGCGCTGACAGTAGACCTGGTTTCAGATGGTAAGCTTTTAGCGCACCTTCAGCGAAGCCTTTTGGCACGAAACTGTCACTGCGCCAAGCTGGATCTGTCGACACCTCCCCCTGCTGCGCCGCCACACCCATCTCAGCGCACCTCGGTCTGCCAAACTACCAAACTGAGTGCGCCTCGGGTTGCGCTGCTCGAAACTAGCTCTGCGCGGGGTTCGCCACCCTGCGCTGCGCCGGGAAACTAGAGCCCTTTGACTTATTTCCACGCTGCCGACAGTGGGACTTGTATTCATTGTGCCGACAGTGGCTTGGAAACCGTGTCACATGGGGAAGAGGGAAGGCGGCTGAAGTTCCTCCAACATTTGCGGTTAGGTTATCATATTTTTTTATTGACAAAAATATAGGCTGCTTGGGCTGATTTTTTTTTTTTATGCGCACATGTGCCCCTAAATATTTTTTACAGTTCGCACACACTTATTTTTAGTCGAGTGAAACGCTTGCACTGTCGAGTGCTGGATCTGACAGCCTGAGCACATCGGCACAAAACACTACAGCGTTCGAGATATTATTTATATCATGAGAAGTCAATACTTTCGGCAGCCAAAATCTTGTATTTAGAAACTATGGCGGTTATTAACTCCAGGTGTTGGCTGCTAGTATAATGTTACAAACCTGGACTGGACGTAGATGAAGTAGCTATGCTAGGGCAGTTAAACACTGTACATCTTTCTGTCTGAATGTGATGCACTTTCGCAAGGTGTTTTGACAAATTACTAGTGTTGCCGCCCTTACATGCAAAACATCTGTCACACTTGTGACAACGCACTGTGTCTGCATCAACTCTTGTAATGTAAAGCCACACTTTTGACCGTTTGGCTCTTTCCGCCATCATTATCTATCTAAAGGTAGGCTACGAGCTTGAGTTGGTGAGTGCATTGTCTTGTGTGCGTGTGTGTGTGTGTGTGTGTGGGTGCGCGTGTCACTGGAACAACAGCCCCGCCCCCCTGCTCTCCACTCACACACAGCAGGCAGCCAGGGTGAGTGAGACAGATCTCTCGTCTTCAGGGAGAATAGCGAAAATTGTGATACAATAACGGATAATTGATGGAATTGGTGAGATAAATGTGCAAGATAACATTTATCTTGTAAAACCAAACAAAAAAAAACGCGACTGCTCCAGTACCGATAGCAGAACCGGTCAGAGCTTATCAATACTGCGGTCTTGAAGAATGTAGCCCCGGGGCTCGTTCAATACCGGAGTTCGGTACCCATCCCTACAAACAGGTGAGACAGTGTGCAGCAACGGACCATATCGATGTAAACGATAGCATCGCATTCCATATCTTGTTTTAAAAAAATATCAATATTTCCAAAATAGTGAGATATCGCCCGGTCTTACAGTGAAGTGCACCTCGCGTTTTGTGATCTGCAGTACGCTCTCTCTGTGATCAGGACATAAGCCATTCCTGTAGAAAAGAGTAGGCCTTTGACTTTTTCAACACAAGATTACCTGCTTATTTCTTGTCTTAATTGTCCTAATCAGAATTTTGGGACGATAGTGGCACAGGAGGGTATGAATTATTTTTCCTTTTGAAAAAATTTAATTGATAGTTTGTTACATTATCACCAAAGGACCAAGTGACAGCGAAAACATTTATAAGGGACATGACATCCGAATTTGTCCCCATGCTGCGTTGTTATGAGGAGAGAGTCTTGCGTTGGCTCTAAACTTTAATATCCCTCTCTCTCTTTCTCTCTCTCTCTCTCTCTCTCTCTCACTTTCACACACACACACACACACACACACACACACACAAAAACCAAAAAACAAAACAAAAACAGGAGACACATTGGCAGCATTCTGTCCAAAAGGGGTCTCAAAATGTGACTTAATGGTCTCAGTCTGGAGTCCTGCATAAGCTTATACACTGGTTGCACTCAGACTTGAGCAAAGGAAATCCACAGGAATAACAGCAGCATTTTGAGGTCAGTCATTCTAACCATGCTGATGTCTTGGTTGAGGTATGATGATGGTGTGTATATTTACATCGTTGTATTGACCGGTGATGCCACGTTGTTAAATTAGGGTTAAAAGATTATTGGTTAAAGTAATTTATCACTCATCACTGTCAAACATTCTCTGGGTTCAGCTTCATCAGTGTGAGGATGTGCTGCCTCTCTCTGTTTTATTGTAAACTGAATCTCCTTACGGTTGTATTTTGTTTCCTTTTTATGCAATTTGTCAGTGATGGAGTCTTTAAACTCTCACAGCAATGATGAGCTTTTAGTGCCTCTTAACTGAATAAGTTTGAAAAAGTTAAATGACTTTTGGTAACTCCTTGGTTACAGATTTGCTTCCAACAACCTTCAGTGAATTTGTCGTTTGCACTCAAGTGGGAAGTATGTGCGTGTATATAAATTGTGTAGATTAATGTACTGTATGTCTGACTGCAGCTGCTGTCCAAACTCAGATCTTACCATGTGTTGTGGTTGCACTGCATTCCAGTTTGATGAGCTGCTGTATGTGCACTTCTGTACATTTCCCTTGGAATGATTTTAAACAAGGCTGATAATTATTAGCTCTTTAAAAAAGCTGTTAACAGGAAGTCTTATTATACCTTTTGTGATTGCAGTGAAAATATTTTGGCCATTTATTCACAAAAATGAAAGAATGCTGAAGTGGAGGAAATGTGAGGTGCATCAGCAGTTTTTTGTGTGTTTTTTTCTAAACAATCTTACTGTTCCTAATTACTTTAATGGTCAGTGGTGAACTGGAGACCATCCTAAAAAAAGTTGTTGACATACAACAACATCTTTCTCCCCACACATGACGGCTCCTCACCGCACGTGTCTACATGTCTGGTGGCCAGCTTGACATTTGATCCCAGCGGTAGGGTGGGGCACTGAGCTATGTGTTGTGCCAGCAGCATGTGGTTAAAATATTCATATCGCTGTGTTCGAGCCACCAAGCTGCTGCCATATCTGTCACATACAGTACAGGCCAAAAGTTTGGACACACCTTCTCATTCAATGCGTTTTCTTTATTTTCATGACTATTTACATTGTAGATTCTCACTGAAGGCATCAAAACTATGAATGAACACATGTGGAGTTATGTAAAAAAGGTGAAATAACTGAAAACATGTTTTATATTCTAGTTTCTTCAAAATAGCCACCCTTTGCTCTGATTACTGCTTTGCACACTCTTGGCATTCTCTCGATGAGCTTCAAGAGGTAGTCACCTGAAATGGTTTCCACTTCACAGGTGTGCCTTATCAGGGTTAATTAGTGGAATTTCTTGCTTTATCAATGGGGTTGGGACCATCAGTTGTGTTGTGCAGAAGTCAGGTTAATACACAGCCGACAGCCCTATTGGACAACTGTTAAAATTCATATTATGACAAGAACCAATCAGCTAACTAAAGAAAAACGAGTGGCCATCATTACTTTAAGAAATGAAGGTCAGTCAGTCCGGAAAATTGCAAAAACTTTAAATGTGTCCCCAAGTGGAGTCGCAAAAACCATCAAGCGCTACAACGAAACTGGCACACATGAGGACCGACCCTGGAAAGGAAGACCAAGAGTCACCTCTGCTTCTGAGGATAAGTTCATCCGAGTCACCAGCCTCAGAAATGGCAAGTTAACAGCAGCTCAGATCAGAGACCAGATGAATGCCACACAGAGTTCTAGCAGCAGACCCATCTCTAGAACAACTGTTAAGAGGAGACTGCGCCAATCAGGCCTTCATGGTCAAATAGCTGCTAGGAAACCACTGCTAAGGAGAGGCAACAAGCAGAAGAGATTTGTTTGGGCCAAGAAACACAAGGAATGGACATTAGACCAGTGGAAATCTGTGCTTTGGTCTGATGAGTCCAAATTTGAGATCTTTGGTTCCAACCGCCGTGTCTTTGTGAGACGCAGAAAAGGTGAACGGATGGATTCCACATGCCTGGTTCCCACTGTGAAGCATGGTGGAGGAGGTGTGATGGTGTGGGGGTGTTTTGCTGGTGACACTGTTGGGGATTTATTCAAAATTGAAGGCACACTGAACCAGCATGGCTACCACAGCATCCTGCAGCGACATGCCATCCCATCCGGTTTGCGTTTAGTTGGATGATCATTTATTTTTCAACAGGACAATGACCCCAAACACACCTCCAGGCTGTGTAAGGGCTATTTGACCAAGAAGGAGAGTGATGGAGTGCTGCGGCAGATGACCTGGCCTCCACAGTCACCGGACCTGAACCCAATCGAGATGGTTTGGGGTGAGCTGGACCGCAGAGTGAAGGCAAAGGGGCCAACAAGTGCTAAACACCTCTGGGAACTCCTTCAAGACTGTTGGAAAACCATTTCAGGTGACTACCTCTTGAAGCTCATGGAGAGAATGCCAAGAGTGTGCAAAGCAGTAATCAGAGCAAAGGGTGGCTATTTTGAAGAAACTAGAATATAAAACATGTTTTCAGTTATTTCACCTTTTTTTGTTAAGTACATAACTCCACGTGTTCATTCATAGTTTTGATGCCTTCAGTGAGAATCTACAATGTAAATAGTCATGAAAATAAAGAAAACGCATTGAATGAGAAGGTGTGTCCAAACTTTTGGCCTGTACTGTATACTTTTGTTGTTTCTAGCATCTCCTGCTTTGGGACATAAAGAGGCCAGGTGTTCAACATGACTGTGAGCTGCGTGCTGAGGGTGGGCGGTGGCTTAAAAAAATCTAGCTTCCACCATAAACACTGTTGTTCTTCCCTCAGCTCTGCAGTTAGTTTGTAACAAACGGATGCATCTTATCTCACTGACTGACTCAACCAGCTGCAACTCAAGAGCCATTATTAACAGTTATGTAAAGAGCTGTAATGATTAGGAATGCACGATATTGGATTTTTAGCTAATACCTGATATACTGATTTGGCTGATAACCAGTACCGATATATCTGCTTTTCCCTCATCTAATTTTAGTGATTATCAAGTCTCTTCTGTAGTGGAATTAACATCATATTACGCATGCATACTCTTATCATGATGGCCCACCAGCAGATGGACATGTGAAATACAATACTTGTCAATGTCATTGTGCAAAATAAGAAAAAGCATATTGGCTGATTGTGATAGCTCATTTCAAAGCTGATATTGGCCAATGCTGATAATGTAGCGATATTATTAGCATGTTGGCCGATTCTGTTGTTTCACTTTAAAGCCAATATCAGCCAATACTGATGATGTGCAGATATTATCATGCACCCCTAATAATGATGGAATGGAAAATGGTGAATGCAGCCTGCCAAAATAGTTACAGTTTATCATACAATATAATGTCTTACTGAGATTTTACATCATTCGGGGTTCAAGCCTGAAGTGATGAAACGCTGTTGTTTTTGTGTAAATTTATTTATTTTTTCTTCAGAAATGTTTTTACAAATTTCTGTGAGATGGTACGATGTTGAAACAAGAAATTTTCACCAATGATTGGAATTTGTGTGCAAATACTGCTCAACGCATATGACGCCAGTCGGCTGGATGTTGGCGCTATAATTTAGGCACAAAAATTCAATTTTGTAAAGGCCATGTCCCTCAAACTGTAAGTCCAATTGACGTGAAATTTGAAACACATGTCCAGCTCAATGTGCGTTACAAAAAAGCCTCAAAAACCATTGAGGTTTGCCTCACTCCATTTTCTACCATTTGCAGTAAAAACTAAAATAAACTGTACATTTAATTTGCACCAGATTTTCTGTGGATCATCATTGGATCAAGCTTATTAAAAATGATCAAAAGCTTGTTGATATCTCACTGGGTTCTGAAGATAATGACCAATAAATTTTAGAGAGGGCTTGGCTCAGCACAAAAATGGACCCAACTCCACAAATGTAGATCCAATCATCACAAAACTTGCAGGACATTTCTACATCAGTATTAGCAATATACTCTGAAATTTCCATTAAATCGACCACCGGGGGTGTGGCATAACACTAATCAGACGATAAATCAGAAATTCTTTGTCCACTTATTACAAAACTTGCGGGATATGTTAGATAATAATGTTGAACCACATGTGTAAAATTATTTTGAAATCAGTCAATAGGGGCGTCACCAGTTGAAATCTGGCGCGTTGGCCTTTTTCCAAAATTTGGCCATAAATTAATGGCCGTTGTCCAAACATTACTAAATTCAGTGGATGTTTTTGATTAAGACATTAGAGCATGTCCTGTAAAGCTTTCTGCAATTGACCAATACAGGGCTCAAGTCATCAAGGATCAAGTCATCTACACTCATCAGTAGGCTCATTCCAGATGAACTGTGCCTCACCTGGAAAGTGGACGAGAGCAGGTGGCTGCAGCAGGAGGCGGTGACAACAAGCTGCGGTCAAGTCGGAGGCTGAATCCAAATGTCCACCCTCTGGACTTGCAGACTGAGCCCTCGCGGACTTGAGTTGTACAAAGTATGATGTATTTACTGTCATCACGTAAAGTCTGCAAGAGCAGAGACTGCAAGCGGCTGATAGACAGCCTCAATACCGTTTTACTAGTTGCCGTGGAAACGTTCAACTATCGCTGTTGTCATATTCATGTCATAAAAGGTGATGAATCATGCCTACTCATCTGTTCCTGCAGAAAACAAGATATAAATCCCATATATAGCCTTTTTTGTGACTAAACAAAAATGTATAGGCCTAAATACATCTTATTTTAATAATCTACATACATTCAAAAACTCAATAAATTGGGCATCACTTACATACATTACAATCATTGAAATATTATCAGACTCATATATCAGTTTGTTCTCAGCCTTGAATTGTTTTAATTATGATAGATGATTTATTAAAATTAGGGATGCACCGAAATGAAAATTTTTGGCCGAAACCGAAAATGAGGAAACACTTGGCTGAAAACTGAAACACCGAAAGAAATTATTATGCCAATTTTTAGTACCATTGCATTTATGGCTATGACTGTGTTCTTACCTCACTAAAGTCAAGGCATTGCAATTGCATAAATTAATATTCATGCTTCAAAGAATAAATCAATTACAAAATTATGAAAATATTTTTTAGCACAGACATTCCAACAATGCACAATATAAAATAAAATAGAATTCTAAATAAAATGTTTTACTTGACCCCACTCATGAATAACCTACAGGTCTATAACTGACTGGCCTATTACTGGCTGCTGAAAGATTGTAAAATTTAAATATGTTCTCTCATAAATCACAAAGTGCATTTAAGTCAAGTGCGTTTTAAGATTTTCTCTATAGGACTACTACAACAAAGTGCAGTCAGAACAAGTGCAGCTGCTGAAAGATATAACAATATTTTCTCTGTAGGCCTACAACATAATAGTGTATCAGAACAAAGATTGCCATAGCCCATATAAGGGCTTGAGATTAACTTTTTACATGGTAGCACTGGTGCTCTTAACTTGAAGCAAAATTTTGGGAGCACCCACCATAATGTAAGAAGCACCAACAGTGTAATCGATTTTTTTTTTATTGCAACAAAAAGTCGACATTATACTATATACATTACATTGTATGTGTATAGTACACCTATCATTAACAACTTTTTCAGTTGAAGACATTTTTAGAAAAAACACCACTGAACTACTGAACACCACTGTGAATGAAAGCGAAACCTTAGATGATGATAATACTGATGATGATCCTGGCTCTGCCAGACCCAATTTGCAAAACGCGAATGGGTCTGGACACGGAGTGTACATTTCCTCTATTTCCGAGGGGCGGTATCAACGGCTGTCACTCAAAGTGCCACTTCATGCAATTGGAAAGATGGAAAAACCAATCAGAGTAAACAAAACGTGTGACGTAGGCTAGCACAACACCACTGGGATAGCCGCACCAGAAGAATTATTTACACTCACACCAGTGCTCCCAATTATATTTTGAGGTTGCACAGATGAAATTGTGGTCGCATATGTGACCAAAACGGTTGCAATTTCAAGCCCTGCATATGTTAACCGTAGGCCTTTAACAACAACAAATGCACCAAGAATTGCAAATGTGCAAAGTGGAAAACAACGTCCACCACAGACGGAGTGGGTGTGCTGGGAGGGACTTTCCTTTTCTGTGCCGCGTTCTTCTCATATAAGAAAGGCGATCGGGATGTTTTGATTTCAGGTGGTGAATTAAACCTGACGTGGAGAAACTCTTTGCATATGCACCCCCTCTTGAGATTTCAGCATTACACGATTTACAAACAGCTATCAGTGGGTCTTTCTCTGATATATTGACATATGCCCACACCGCAGACATGTTGGCTGGCTGCGGTTTTTGCTTGCGTCATCATAACATCCTGTTTTGGCCATGTTGTTTAGGTGTTAAAAGTCTTTTGGCCGAAAACTGAAAATGCATTTTTTGGCCAAAAATTTTCAGTGGCCGAATTTTCGGTGCATTTCTAATTAAAATGCTTTACAGGCTTTCTGTGATTTATGTTCATGGTTCAACCTCCACGTTACATTAATTCTCATGTAAATCAGCATTATATCAGTTTGCTGCTGCAGAACAGCTGAGCAGACCTGTTGCTTCAACTACATAGGCTAAATAAATTTTGTCTGACTATAAGGTTAATATTTTCAGAGGAAAAAAAAAGACAACAGCTTTCATTAAAGATCAGTCAGATATAGCCAGGGATTCACATCTGTACAGATATTATTTTAAGAATCCTCACATCCCACTGACCATAAGTCTTTGTGATGCTAAATACTTCAATAATTAAGACAGTCCAATATTAATAGACAGTAGACTACACAAAAAAAAATAAAATGGGCAAAAATGTGTATAATTGCAGTGCAGGATAATTTAAGTTGTGCCCCTAAATTTCCTGCTTGTGCTCCTAAAATCTTCAGTTAGGGGCTACGGTGCTCCTACTAAAAAAAGTTTGCAGCCTTGCCAATAGGAAGTGACAGTGTTTCCAAAGAAGAGTGTGGCCCTGTAGAGATTTAGACGTAAATAAATAAGCATGTGTCTGATTGTCAACAAATCTGTTGTTTATCTGTAATGCAGGTGTCGTAAACTGTGAAAGGTCTTGACCGACCCAGCTTTCAAGTTTTTAAGGTCTATGCTGGCTTGTACCCTGGAATGGCCGCTTGCAGCTATATTTATTATTATTATCATTGTTATTATTATTATTATTATTATTACTGAAGACACTGTGTAGTGAAACAAAGCCAACTAACACTATGAGCCCATATCCATTAACATGTGACAGGGTTTTTCTGGGGGGGAGTTTTTCCTTATCCGCTGTGAGGGTCCTAAGGACAGAGGGATGTCGTATGCTGTAAAGCCCCCTGAGGCAAACTGTGATTTGTGATATTGGGCTTTATAAATAAAATTGATTGAATTGATTTGTATCTGGATAATATATCTGGATAGAGTAACATCTGATCATTGACCTTTGCATTTAAAACTGGTATTAAAGGGGGACTCTGCCAGTAGGGCTGTGCATCTTCACTGGTCTCCCGATTCGATTCGATTACGATTATCCTGTTAACGATTCGATTCGATTCGATTCCACGATGCATCACGATGCACTGCATTCTTAATTTCCTATATTACTGAGCATGGTTACTTTTTTAATCAATTAATACAAGCAGTCAGATAAATATGAACACCCTTCTTTATTAGAAAGTGCTTCAGGATTACCGGTAAGTAACATCGATGTCTTAATAAACCAAAATAAATGAATTAAATTAAATAAAACAAATACTTCTGCAGGCCAGCTGCAACCTTTAGCAACTGTCCTATACTCAAAAAAGGACACTGAATGTCTTGAATGTGGCAAGCATCAGAAATATGACTTGAGTCTGAACAAAGCAAGCAACAGCAGTATTTCTAACAGTAAATACTAAAATAGCATCAATAAAGCACAGTGTACTTCTTCTTCAAAAACATAAATAACATAAACACAAATAACATAAATGTCAATGTATGAACAGCAAATTAGGCTTTAAACCAAAATAAATTGTAGAGGCCTAGTAGCCAACTACCTATAATCTTTGTGTGAAAATGGTCATCCTCCCTAAACCACACATAAATCTGTCTTCTACTGTAAAACAGGGTACTTCCTGAATGTGGCAAACATCACAATGTGTCTGAACACAACAAACCACAGGTAGCAATGAACTACTAGTTTATACAGTGTAGTGTACTGTTTTATGATATCAAAAATGTTAACAGAAGCTCCTAATATTAAATCCAATTGTAAACTGAAATAAAGAGTATAGGCCTAGCCTACCCATTGTGTGGAAATGGTCAATCCTCAAAAACAAAACATTCTAGTGCTGTAATCTACAAAAAGGTTTTCAAATAGCAGCACTGGACACAGGGCACTTCCTGAATGTGCCAAATATCACAAACATGGCTCACTGATCAGCATTTGGGAATTTGTAGGTTCTTCTGTAAGAACACCAGTTGATCCACATGTTCTGGCTTGAGAGCACTTCTCTTTGCAGTGACAACATCTCCTGCAGTGGAGAAAACTCGCTCTGCAGACACGCTTGTGCCTGGGATACACAAGTACCGCTTTGACAGCTGAGAGAGGAGGGGAAATGTGACCTCCTGGACACGCCACCAGTTTAAAGGATCCTCAGTTAGAGGGAGAGCTGGGGCTTTATAGTATCTCTCCATTTCCTCTTCAGCCCTGGCATAGGGGGCCTTTGGTTCTACTGTACTTTCAGTGTCAGTGAAGGACTGTCCCAGCAAACTCACAAGCAGTGATGATGGGGCCTTTCTTTTGGGAGCAGAGGGGCTGTCCTCTGTGGGTCTCTCTTCTTCCAGAGTCCCCATTCCCCCAGGCGCTTCATCCACTTCTGTCCTCCTGAGTGTCCTCTCATTCTTGGTTTGAACAAAAGAACACAAAAAAGAAAATTGCATTAAACTAACAGTTAGCACTTATTCTGTCAAGCTCACATTTATTAGGATAATTTTTTTCTGTCTTATAAAAACTTTCACTCTTTGTAACTACTATTAATACTATTATGAGTATTTTAAGTTTGTTTTAATAAATTTTACATGAAACCTGGTAAAATTACCTCCAAAGATGCAGCCTCCTCGGTCACTCCTCTGTAGATCTCCAGTCTCTCCTCCTCTGTTAGAAAGGGCAGTCCCTTAAAACGGGGATCCAGGGCAGAGGCTGTATGAAGGATCTTCTTCTCTGCCTCACTGTTGTACCTCTTCAGGAGATCTGTCTTGATGGCATTCTTGATCTCGTGGATCATGGGTGAGTCTCCGATGGTGTCTGTCATGTTCTGGAGAAGCTGTGCATGTATTGGAGCAATGAGAGACACTGTTGGGTTGCTCTCTTCTGACATCAGTGTGGTTGCATCCTTCATTGGCTTTAATGCACTCACAGCGTCCTCTGCATTTGACACATCTGTTTCATTGAGAGTGCAGAGGTCTGACTGTCCTCTCCTCACCTCTGGAGACAGCAAGGTGGCACAGATTGCAGGTTGTTGCTCCAAGAACCTCTCGACCATGTCGTATGCACTGTTCCACCTTGTGGCAACATCAGTTAGCAGCTTATGATTTTTCAGGCCCAGACATTTCTGTTTCACTTTCAAAGTGTGGTTCGCTATAGTGCTGCGGTGGAAGAATGTTGTTATCCGTCGCACTCTGCCCAGAAGCCTGGAGAGCGTGGACACCTGAAGCGCCCTCTGGGACGCGAGATTCAGCGTATGGGCAAAGCATTTCACATGAGGGGAATTGAGCTGCAACAATCATATTAGACGCGTTGTCTGTCACCAGCACTACATCTTTCTCTGACAGCTGCCATTCTTCCACAACATGAGACAGCAGCTCGGCCAGATGAGCACCTGTGTGAGACTCGTACACGGCTCTCGTTTGCAGCACGTGCGACAAAATCTGCCAGTCCTCGTTAACGTAATGCACCGTTACTGTTAAATAAGACTCGGTCGCAACAGACGTCCAGGAATCACATGTTATGGCTACTCGACTAGCTTGGCTCATTGACGCCATTACCTGGCCTTTAGTTTCATTGTAGAGTGCAGGTATGACTTTGTCTGTGAAGTGGCTACGTGAAGGAAGCTTATACCGTGGCTCCAGCGTCTTCAACAGGTGGCGAAACCCGGAGTTTTCCACAACCGAATAAGGCCGTAGATCCTTAGCTATGAAAGCCGCCACAGACTGGGTGATTCTTTTAGCTTTCTCAGCATTCGGCGGCAAAATTGACAGTTTTTCATCAATTCTTGGCTGAGCTGGATCCGGTCTTTCCTTCACGGTGGCAGGCGTTAGCTTCTCGGAGTGAAAACGGCTAACGTGATTCCTCAAGTTAGTTGTATTTCCAAGATATTTAATTTTTGTGTGACAAACTTTACACACAGCGTGCGTCTTGTCCAGTTCGTGCTTCCCGGTAATTTCATAAAATCCGAAATGTGCCCAGATGTCCGCTTTCAAAATACTAGGTGCGTTTTTTATTACTGGCTCTCGATGAGTTTCGTCTGCCTCCGCCATATTGCACTGATGTTGTTCTCCCACAATTCAATGCGATGTTACTATGACGACGTTATTTTGAAATCGACAACTTTATTAACCAGTCGCGACCGGAAAATCAAGCAGCAACGTGAGGATGCTATAATCGATTATGCTCAGTCAGTGCATCGATGCACAATCGTCCATATCCGCATCGCGATGCATCGTAGAAATGATTAATTTCAACACCCCTATCTGCCAGTATTACACATAAAATTCACTTTGGTCGTGATGAGGAGTCCCAGTCATCTTGTGAAATCAGTTGTGTAATGTCCTCTGTGGCTCTGGAAGAACTTTGTCTAGTCTGATAAAAGAGCCCTGACGACATCTTTACCACAGGGTCTCTCCTAATGTCAGAACAAATTACTACAAATGTGAAATACAATATGAAGTTTAATAAGTTTATAACTTATATTCAGGGCCACGTAATGAACAAGTGAAGCAATTATTACCAGACTGTCATCTAGT
The DNA here is from genome assembly GCF_041903045.1 of Epinephelus lanceolatus. Taxonomy (NCBI): domain Eukaryota; kingdom Metazoa; phylum Chordata; class Actinopteri; order Perciformes; family Serranidae; genus Epinephelus; species Epinephelus lanceolatus. The sequence goes on from NC_135739.1 coordinate 42,691,607, forward strand.
AACTACGCTGATAACAAAATGAGATGTGTTAGGATGTGTTTGATTCAGTTCAGCAGGTTATCAGTAGACCAATCAGTCACCTGTGGGGTGTGGCTTTGAATCAGTGGGTAGAGCAGTTCATTAGCATGGTTCGATCCCCCCCTTCCCTTTAGTGTCTTGCAAGTGTTGAGCAAGACACCAGCCCCTGATGCTCCCTGGTCAGATCATACCATGTCTTGCATGGTAGCTCAATACCATTGGTGTGTGAGGGTGAGTGAGTAAATGAGAGGCAAACTGTAAACTGCTTTGTCTTGTGAGGTTTTCATAGTTTATAAAAGTAAAGATAAACAGCTCAGTTGGTCACAATCAGGTACTTTAAGGAAGTACCTGACAACAGGTGTACCCCTCTAATAAGCTTTTTCATTACTTTGACTCTGCACACATTGTGATGAGATATTTATAGCCAAATAGCAGTATGCAGAGCTGTCAGTCTTGTCCAAAAACATGGTGTAAGTCAGGTCAAGGGAAGCCAGGCTGGATACCCAAGGGACTGCTCAGATGTGCAAGGAGAGAGTAATGGAACAGTGACAACTGAAGGCATCCAGAGTCCATTTTTTTCTGGCCTTGCTAACAAGGCTCACATTATATATTCCATGTGCACTTACACCTGCATTAACATGTGTCGTTCTGATCCAGACACAGATCAATACATTGCCATATATGCACCTGGTATTTTGAGCCCCCACAGCCATACAGAGCTTGTTATGCTTATCGTGAATAATTATGAGAAAAGCATCTTATAAAAATGAGCACTATGTTTCTAAAAAATTACTTTAGTTCTTGTAGACTTTGAGATCAACCAGTAAGCCAGTGGGTTAAGATGGAGAGGTTGTAGTATTTCATGGATACCACATACCAACACCCTGTATTACCTGTGTCAGAGTCCTGCACGAATCCATTTTTGAAAACCTGCACCTGCCCCTACCCGTAAAGCTCAGTACCAGACCCGACCAATTACCTGTCATTGTGTCTAAGTCAAAGCCACACCTGCAAATATAGTCCCGCGACCTGACCTGCTACCCATAATTGAACACACACAGGCAACAGTCACTCACATTAATCTAGGTCCTCTGTTCTTGAATTACAAATCCAGTGAAGGAAAAGTCTTTTTCACTGGCATGCTCCTTTCACCACCATAAAACCTCAAAAGGATCCTCCTTGGGTGTCTTGAACTCGATGTAGGCTGCCACCTCATCCTCAGGCTGCAAAGCTTCATCGCTGCAGTACTCCACGTATGTGACGAATATGAAGACGGGGTTAAGGGTTCAACTTGTGTCACTGACATTCAAAATAAAAGGAATTGATAATAGTGATTTAGATGTCAACATATTACACATATACTGCACATCTTTTTCATTTGTTTTATTCTGAAAAATAGAAAATATATTTTTGTTCTCACCCACTGCCCCTCTGCGTTAAGTTCATTTTTACCTGTGCCTGTACTTGTGAATTTATATATATAAATGTACATATTGTTACCCTTTACACAGTGGGTACCAGACCCGGTGCAGGACTCTCACCTGTGTCCCCCCACAGTACCAAATTACAGGTGTGAGATGACAGAGCAGCACTGTGACCTTTTCCAATCAAATGATTTCACACTTACAAAGGCACTGATTGCTAACAGTATCACTGTTCAGTCATTTTGGACACCTCAGTTATATCTCTCCAGTTTGTTACCTGCGCATCTGTCTGTGTGTGTATTAGGCTATTGAGGGAGAAAACACCCATATGTGTGTGCTGTAGAAAAAGCATTTGGCGAACAGTAGCATACCAGGCTGTTGGCTTAAAAAAATGTTGATATGCACCTCAGGGTTGTTGTGTTTTGCTTTCCTGGGCTCCATCTTTGTCCCACTCCCCCCTCCCTCATTACCCACATGAAAGAATCAACAAACTGCTCACTTCCTATTGATGTTGTGACATGAAAGAACAGCAGTTTGTACAAGGATGCAGCCTGAGCTATTCATTTTTCATCCATGTAATCAGTGAGCAGAGTGGTAGGAAGACTAAGCATAAGGCAGACGCATGTCTTCAGTGGGAAGGGTAATGAAAGCCTCAATATGCTTCAGATAAACTACTAGATGTATGGTGCCCAGAGGCAAAGTGTTTCTGCTCTGATTGTCTATCACATGGGGTGAAGATGGGGTGAAAAGACAGACATCAATACAATTCAGTATAATTTTCATTTTATATCTGCTGCTGCTCATCTCAGTTTTCAGGTTGTAGCTACAGGTTTTTGTCATTAATTAGATTTACTCTCAAAACTGTTTCTGCCTTCTAAATCTTTGATTTTTAGTAATGCTGTCAACCAAAGACAATCTTCCGTCTCTTCAACCAATTGATTGGTTTGATATTGACAAAAAAAATCTTTAGATTGACTAAATAGGGCCACAGTGCACTGAGTCCACTCTACTTGGTAGCATTGTGTGTCCACCAAAGTAGGGGTGGGCGATATGGCTGAAAAGTATATCACAATATAGCTGGTTCATATTGATTGATATTATATAACGTTCATATTGAACGTTAATTATCGATAATTTTTTATAACCTATTTAAAATAAGGAACAGGGGAAAATAAATGAAATTTAACCCATTTATTAACACATTTATTTTAAACTCAATAGCTTTCTTCTGATTTCAATCACAGTCATCAGTCAAGACACATGGAGGAAAATGTAATGTCAACTCAACCATTAGAAAACACTCAAATAAATCAACATACAAACGATGCTGCCTGATGCTTTCAGGCAAACATATCTGTAAAGATGAGCAGCTGAACAGAAGACTATGTGCAGATGAATAAGTGATTCACATAGTAAGGAAAGTGCTATGTAAAAATGAGTGCAAACCTGAGCTAGACTTGTAATGACATGTAACAGCTCTGCACACTGCCTTTGAATCTTCCCCCTCTTGAAGTCGAATTAATCCTTTCTTTTTCTACAAATCTTTATTGTATTCTTTCCATATTTCGCCCACTTGTTAGTGAAATAGTTAAAGAACCTCCATTAATCACGCAATTTAAATGTGAAAAAGTCTCATTGACTGACCGTCACCTGTGTGTATGCAGAGAAAGAGAGGGGCGGAGGGAGGGGAGCTGTGGAAACATCCTACAGCTCGACATACTATCATGCGTTTAAATAACTTATTAGACGGATATATATAGAGAAAGGTGATGTTTAGAGAGCAAGCCCAAATAAGCAACTCCACTTTAGAAACAAGCCCAATAAAACCCAACCAGAGACTACCAATATTTGTAAGCAACTTTACAAAGAAACAAGCCCAAAGTCACGGCTTATAAGCGGACCTGTGTTCACACACGAGGATGGCGCAAGCAAACCTGACGTTGTTAGCTGTTTGCGTGACACTGTTGCTAGGTTACCAGGGGAGCAAGTCAGTGTGTTAATGCAACCTACCTTGCACAACCCGACTCCGAGGGTAACTTGCATGGCTTTTCTTGTGTTTTTTCCCGACAGAATACAGTAACATTATCAACCGTTATATCGAACGTTTTTTCTGTTGACGGTGCATAAGTGTTTATCGCGAGACGATGTTATCGTTTTATCGCCCACCACTACACCAAAGCATTTTTTCCTGAGGCCAGCGTATTTTTTGAATTCTTTACAATGGGAGTGCAGAGTATTTACACTATGCTCCAAACACTGGCAGCATGACAAGGCAGTAAGCATCTGTTCCGCACTGAGCACTGCACATATGGAGTTTTTTACTGGTCACTGAGTATGGAAAAATGTTCAGCTTTGAGTAAAATGCTTTGACTGTCACTTTTTACACAGCTTTTCAATCATAGTGGAGGAGGGGCGGGATGTCATTAGTCAATTAGTTGATTAAATGCTGCTACCCTCGCTACTCAGGACCAGAAATACTAGCCGGTTCAACTTATTATTAGAGGAAAGCAGGAGGAGTTTGGGCTCTGTTCATCAATGTCTCTCGCTGTCTCTCTTACATACATACACACATACACACACACACACACACACACACACAAAGGTGCTCTCTCCGACTCACTGCAGCTGTCCATGGAAAGTGGAACTAAGGCCTATGTCTGAGATGAAGTCCTGAATGAGAGAAGTTATTAAGCCTATCATTAGTTAGCCAAACAGGAGCTCCCAGCCCGTTTTCATTCCCAACGCGTCAAATACTGGCTCCTTGCCAGTGATGTTGCCATCAGATGCTGACACAAAAAAGGAACCTTTCATGGAGGTATGATAGGCCACTGGGCAGCATCAGTTTGTAACGCTGCCAGCAGTTATGCAATATAAAGAGCTGGAAAGTCCCTCTATGGCAGGTGGGAAGGAAGTGGATGGGTCCAAAAAACTCTGGACTTTCACCCAGGAGCCTACTCTTTGCTTCCCGTGTAAATGTAGAGCCAAACCATGATGTTTTCTCTCAGTCTAACCACATGCTTTTGTTGGACAAGGACATAAAAGTAAAAATGAGATGTTTTACTAACATTATACCTTTATTAAACTGTGCTTTTCTTGTGAAAACTGATTGGATTTTGGAAAGACACGATGCATGTAACAAGCATAAATTGAAATGCCGTCCTGGAATGTCAGAAACAGATGCAGGAGGGTACCTAGCATGTCATATGTAGAAGTGAAAGTCCACTGATAACACAGCAATATTTGAGTTGGGATGAGAACATGTTGGAAATCCTGAGAAGCCTGGAAGTATGTATGTGTGTGTGTGTGAATTTGCATGCACAGTCATGAATAGGAGTTAACACACGAGCGTGTGTGTGTGTGTGTGTGTGTGTCGCCTGTGTGTTTTAATGGAGAGGAGTCAGGCTGTTAGTACATGTTATTGGTAAACTTTTACTTAGTTGTTGTCATGAATTGTAGGATAATAATGTTCATAAAGTGTGGTGCAAATGCCGCACTTAAGCAGCATTTAAAATACAATTTGGCCAGTGTTTAGCCCCACAGATTAGGGGGGGCGCATATGGAGGGGGTATTGAAAATATTTTTCAATACTCATCTGTGTGAAGGAGTGAACATCCAACGTCAGAGTTAATTACTAACGAGCAGAACCTTAGGGCCGGGCTCCACCGGCTGCAAACGTAAGTGTCACGTCAGCGTAGCGTCGCCATGGACATTTACACAATGTCACGGATAAACATGGGTAAATGCATGAAAAAAAATCATCACATATCACCTCTGATAATGGTTTATTCATTTAAAAACACATCATGCTCGTTTAGCACACTATTTCATGTAGTTTTTATCTGCTGGAGGGTCGCGTAGGGGAGCGTAGCACGACAAAAATAGAAGAGCTGCCGACAGTGGTTGTCGCGCCACTCCCGTTGCTGGTGCAGCTGCTGTAATTGATTAACAGGGGGGCGAGCTGCTACGGGACTCGCGCTGCAGTTAACACTACTAACAGCGTGAGTTAATGTCTCTGCACATGTTGAGCTTCCAGCTATGTTAATACAGACACAGGCTAATATAACATGATGAGTTGTTTGGAACACTTTTGGACTTGTTTGCCCACATATTTGTACCGAGAGGTCTTAATTTCGTCTTTGGATCTGTTCTGCTACTACGTCTGCTTCTTCTTCTTCTGGCGGACCAGGTGCGTTAAGTGCGTCTTTACGATGCATACCGCCACCTATTGCACTGGAATTGTAATGACAAGCTACATTCACAGACAGTGAGTCCCATTATAATTTGTTTATGAGCGAGGTAGAACAGGTAGCACCAAAAGCAGAAAAATCTATATGTGGCAGAGATAATTTATTCGTGGCGCACCGCCACAGATAAATGAATGTATGGGAAACACTGCACTCTTCACATCATCAGCAAAGATGGATCAATACTGCTAGCCACATAGACCAGCATTTCTCTCTTCTCTTCTCACATGCTTGAGCCTCCCCTTCATTCAGAGCAAGGGCCAAAGCAAGTACTCTACCTTGTGCTGACATTTTTACTTTCCCGGATATTCCATATTATGGCAATCAGACACATGCAAAGTGTCTCAGCTAAAAAATGCTGCACCTCCAAAGTGCTCCCAGCTAGGCATTTTCAGAGGAGTGCCAGAAAAAAAATGCCCTGAGAGTAACTAGGGATGCACCGAAATGAAAATTTGTGGCTGAAGCCGAAGCCGAATAATATTAAATGCTTGGCCCAATACTGAGTACCGAATACCGAATATTGTTGTTTAGTTTTTCATTAGTTTTTGCAGATGAACCCCCTCCAGATTAGTGTTGTCAGGGTACCAAAATTGTACGATACCAGTGAAAATATCATGGTTCTGAGTAGTATCACGATACCACAGCGAAAATGAGGCAGATGTGCCTTTTGTCATTTATAAAAAGATAAATCACTTTTCTATAATACATCAATGATATTTCAGTGGAATAAATTACTTATTGACTTATTCATACTTCAAAAACAGCATCAATAAGTGATGAACATAAGGGGGATCAAAATAAATAAAATAAGAATCAACCAGCCACCCTCCTCCCCTGACAAGTCCCTTCATAAGTAAAGAACAGTCCCTAAAGTGTGGTGAGGTTTGTGGGCCGTGAATGGCTTGTTTCTCCTCTGACACATCACATACCTGTGTTCGGCTGGCTCGGCTGTTCAGGTACTTCTGGGCAGTCCACATACCAAGAAGAGGATATCATTGGAGCCGACTTCCTGTCGCCGGTAAGGTGATGGCCGCCGTATTTGAGAGGAATACATTACTGTCTGTGACCCCCGTTCAACCCACAATCGGTGGGATTCGCCTTTCGTTTCTGCTGGTGGTTCAGATCTGTAGGCTGCTCGCACAGCGTGCTGAATGATTTAAGCCTATTTTGCTCGCTCAAAACTATTTTTAGTCGCAAATGCGAGTGCCGTGATGGGCGGATCGCCACACTGCCGACATTTTATTCAGCCCGTCACGGCACGCTGTTTGATTGCTTTATCAAAACACGCCACTATTATTCGGCCTTGCTTTTAACTTATTCCACCGAATACCAAATGTGTGTTTTTTTGCAATATTCGGCCAAATATATTCGGTTACCGAATATTCGGTGCATCCCTAAGAGTAACACCAGTTATTGTCCAACCAATGAAAATTGGTCATCTCCTGTACAGTTGTCATGAATGGGGGAATATTAGCCAAAGAGACCAAAACCCACCCATTAGGCTGTCAGTGTTTCCCACACGATTTTTGGAGACTACGCCATAGTCTCGTCAATGTATGGGAAACACTGGGCTGTTAACATGTCTATTTCCGCTGTAAAGTTTTAGCATGGGGGTCTATGGGGATTGGCTGGCTTCTGGAGCCAGCCTCAAGTGGACACTCAAAGAACTGTAGTTTTTGGCACTTCTGTGTTGGCTTCCTATTTATCAGCCCCAGACGTTGCTGCTTGTTTTCAAGCTGTTGCACAGCCAGAAAATGAGTGCTTTCAGACCAGAAAAGGCCATTTGTCAAAGAAATTCATATTCTTATCAAAATTACTAAGCAACACTACTAAGTAAGGTTTGACAGTACAGTAGTTTATTGGTATGCTGGTATGCCCACGTTTTATAAAAAGTATTTCTCCATTTTCCGTCTTTTCAGGTCCACTACCATGTTTACTAAGGTGAATATTTTTATTGACTAGTAATCAGTAATTTTAGGTGCGGTAGTGACATCTAGTGTTCAAATTAAGAAGTGTACATGCTAGGGGTGGGGGAAAAAGAGATGTTTTGTCATATTATTTTATGACATGTCATATTTTCTCATGTTGTGTATATATATGTATATATATATATATATATATATATATATATACATCTATAAATAGATGGTGAATCTACACCAAACATCACAACTACCGAAACAAAGATTAGATAATATGATAAACTATTTAATATAAACTAATCTTTGTTTCGGTAGTTGTGATGTTTGGTGTAGATTCACCATCTATTTTATGTTTGCCTGACAGTCCTTTCATGTAGGTCAGTGGGAAAAGAAAAATGTATGGAACCATGAGCTGTGGGATGAAATGACAGATTTGAAAACAAGACCCACCTTGTAACAAATCAGAATTATCTTTCTATCCAGCTGATGTTATTGCTATTGTTAATGCATATCAGCAGAGGTTTACTGGCATTAGCAGCCTCCAAGAACAGTTGTGTAGCAAAGCCGTTGGTGAAAAGTGTAATTTCCCCTGTACTGTTCCATCAGCAGAGTCAATGTGGTGTTTCCCAGAGGCGTGAAGGGCATCTGTGGGGTGAGTTATTGACCTGCTGTTATTGACCTTTCTGTATTCACACACAGTCTCTGCATCAGAAAATGTTAATGAATAGAACTTATAATATAATATATTAATATACATGGTAATTCTAAGAGTAATGTTTTGTTGCCCACCTGGATCCAACCATGAAGTCCTGCTGTTTGTGAGAGGAGTGAATCTCCACCAAGGCCTGTGCAGATAGACAGCGTGTTGTGAAGTGGATCTCAGTGTTCAGTGTTTCCCATGAGACTATGACGGCCCGCCATAGTCTATTTTGCCCCGCCATATTCTCCAAAAATCGTCCAGATATAAAATGCCTCCGGTAAATCAACACCACTCTGTAGCACACCGGCTGGAGCCCCTACTGAGAGCTCTGAAAACTTTTTCTTTCTCATTTGGCTCATGGTAGTTGTGTCATGTCACATCATGTTGATGTAGCGATGTAAATATGATCCAGAGTTTTCATGGGTGTTTTATTTTGAAAAAATGACCAGATACACTCGTCTTTTCTGCGCCTGACTTCCTGTTTTACTCATTTGGCCTGTGCAAATTGAAGCGCCATCGCAACAGATCCAGTGCCATAAATGGGCCTGTCCCAGAGGCATTCAACTACCAGAGGGCTTTTGAAATCTTCTTCTCGAAGCTGCGTAAAATTAAATGCTCTGATTCAGGGTGCCGTACTTGCAAATCGTGAGGGGGAGGGAGGGAAAGATGAAAGCAGTAATTTGTGTCTGTTTGTGTGTAATTAATTTGAGTCTTACCTTTTGTTTTCTTTCCGCATTGCGTAATTTGTATTGTTTTGCGTATCTGTAACTGTGTTTGTGAGTGTGTGAGAGAGAGAGTTTTAAAAGAATATTTTGTCTGCACATGATTTAAAATGATAAAATAGCCCTCCAGAGGCAGATCAGTACGTTAGTCATTTTTCTTTTGATTACTGAAATCTTAAACCACTAATCCTTAGCCGTATTTTAAGTGTAACCCTTCACCATACCATACCACTAGTGTTTTAATCAGTAAAAATAGAACATTTTTCACACATAAAAAGCACAAAAATGTTGAAATCTAGGCATATTCTGCCATCATAACTTGGCTCTCAGAATTCACCAGATTGAGTCTCCAAAAATCCTGTGGGAAACACTGATGTTTTTACACAAATTTGCTTGATGGATTTGAATGTAATTATACCGACATAGAACCCCCTTTACACCTTGCATTAAATGCCTTTTAGGTGATCGGATTGCAGTCAGATAGTGCTTGACTACATGACAGTACAAGTGTAAATTCACCCGAAACACATTGATGACAAATTGTGATCATGGACACATTGTGACCACGTTAAACACAAATTTAAATGCAATTGTATTTCAATCCACATTTAGCAGCGTAAATATGTAATTGTGTGTGTTGAAACCAGTGAGGTTGCAGCGGCTCTCCCTCACCTGATGCTGAAAATACTGGGAACACGGTGGTGTCTCTCTTTCATCAGATGCTAACACCACCGCAGGGTCTCCTCCATCTGTAATGCATTCTTCCTGTCAATCCTTTCTTTACAATCAGATAGGCCTGTTTCACCCTCGTCGACCTCACTATTGCCTTTAACTCTTCGTGACTGGCTCTAACGTATATATCAAAGAAAACTATGGACCAGCAAGATTTTTTTAAAAAAATGAACCCCTTTTTACACTGCCTTTTCAAGGCGGGAACTTCATACCGTCATTCCGCCTTGCTGTTCTCTTTAAAAGGTATAATTGCGTAATGGAAGGTAGGGATGTAACGATTACCGATATTACGGTAAATCTCGGTTAATTTTTACACGGTAAGAATTACCGTTTATGTTTAAATTAATTGCATTATTGCGGTGAATTATCAGGATATGTAATAACAGCCTCATTCAAGTCTCGCGATGCAGGCGCTGCGTGAATGCGTAGCATGTGTAAACACAAAGAATGAAAACATGGCGGAATGTGGTGATAGCGGCACTCAGGACATTTTCCCCCCAGCTAAATGCACAAAATCTGAGGTCTGGGTGTACTTTGGGTTTCTGAAGAATGCCGAGGGACAGCTGGTGGAGGACAACTATCCTGTGTGCAGAACATGCAGAAAAAAGTTGCTGCGAAGGGTAGCAACACTACAAATCTGCTGGCTCATCTCCGTGACCATCATCCACAGCTTTACAGCCAATGCAAGTTATGCTATGCAAATGTCAGTTATTGTGTGAGGGACTTCGGTTTTACTAAGATTGTCATAATGTGTAACTCTCGACGTATGCGGGACATTTGAGCCGTATCTGTCCTCCTAAACGGCGACTAGGTTTTCCGTTTTTGTTTAAGACACTTAGGAGCTAATACTAGCTGAGTAGCTAATAGCCATATTAGCAGCTATGTTGCCCGTCATGCTCATGTAGTTTTTATTATTAAAACTTAAAAAAAAAAAAATATATATTCTTATATTAGTTGTTGACAGGCGGGGTGCTGTAGACTGTAGTAGGAAATGTGTATTGGAAACTGTTTCCTGTTTTTGGTCGAGGCTGAAAAGGAGTTAAAGGACAGGTTCACTTTTTCAGCTCTGTCTGCAAACAATACTCACATGACCACATGTACATTAACCTGAGAGTCATTGGTGACTCTAATCATTGCTTCTGTCAGTCTGTCTGGCCCTGAGGAGATCCCTTCCAAAAGCGGTTTCAGTGTAAGTGATGGGTGACAAAATCTACAGTCCTCATTCTGTGTAAATTCTAAGGTAGAGCTAAATATGAGATTTTATGATTTTGCACATCAAGATCATACAAACTGGGGTTGTAGAGTTTGAAAGATGTGGCCTTTTACCAGGCTATGATGGTCTAATGAAAGTCTCTATGCAGTTGCATTATGGCTAAAGAAGGATCCAGTATTTTGGAGCATGACTAATATTTGGGGCCAAGAGTCTGGATATCTCAGCCTCTGCTGCTTCCATTTCTTTTTTAGTTCTGTGATAGCTGTGGTTGGAGGCACTATATTTTCGGGTTGTCTGTCTGGCTGTACATATATCTGTACATCTGTACACCCGTCCATCCCATTCTCATGAATGCAAGATGTCAAGACAGCCTCAAGGGAATTTCTTCAAATTTGGCAAGAATGTTCACTTGGACTCATAGATGAACTGATTAGATTTTGGTGGTCATAGCTCAAAGGCAGGGCTTGACGCTAACTTTTTTACCAAGGAGCACATGTGCTCCTAAGTTGAAAAAGAAAGGAGCACACAAAGAACTTTAGGGGCACAATGTAAATTGATCAAATAATGTGTTTTCCGTAATAAACGTAATGCAAATAGACATTTACAAGCAAAATTATTCAATGAATTTGTATACAAAATGTACAGAAAGGTAAAATCATCAAGTTTTGAAAAAGTATTGCAATTTAATTTTGTCTTTAATGTTATTATCTTATAGGCTATATATTATCTTTGCAATATGATTATCTTATATAATGTTATTACTATCCTAAAACATGCTCCACGTCCTCTGAAACTCTGCAGGACTTAAGCCTCTTTCACACAGCGCGATTTTCGCAGCGCCCACCACGGGGTAGGGCGCAGAGCAAGCGGAGAGCAAGGCGCACAAGACAGGATTTGGGGGAGTACAGGCTCGTTCAGGAGCTACAGCTCCATGGTGACTGCTTCCGGGTCTACTTCAGGCTCTTCTCTGCTATTGGACGCGCCGAGGTGTCGTCACAGCGCGTTGCGGTGAAATTTAAAAAATTTCAATTCGAGCGCAGGCAGACGCTGCGGCATGCGCCCTCTCGCGCGCCGCTCAGCTCGCCGGCAGAGCTGTGTGCTCTTGTGCCGCGGTAGCACATACACAATGAATGGGTACGTCGGCGGAGGTCTGCCCTTTGCGCGCTCTGTGTGAAAAGGGCTTTATTTCCACCCTGCCCAGCAGGAGAATGGAGCAGACTTCCCCAGAGGTCCACCGCTTAACCTGGTCCATCTCCTCCACACGTTGACTTATTTCCACCCTGCCGACAGTGGGACTTACACTCATTGTGCTGACAGTGGCTTGGAAAACCGCCCATAACCGTGTCACACGGGGAAGAGGCGGCTGGAGTTTCTCCAACATTTGTGGTTAGATTATCATATTTTTTTATTGACAAAAATATAGGCTACTTCGGCTGATTTTTTTTATGCGCACATGTGCCCCTAAATATTTTTTACAGTTCGCACACACCTATTTTTAGTCGCAAATGCGAGTGAAACACTCGCACTGTCGAGCCCTGAAAGGTCAAGGTCACTGTGATCTTGTGTCTCATTCTCTCCAATGCAGTATTTCAAGAACACTGTGAGGGAATTTCTTGAAACTTGGCACAAACATTCACTTGGACTCAAGGATGATCTGATTAGAATTTAGTGATCAAGGGCTTAAGTCACTGACCTTCCATCTGTCTCATTGTTGTGAATGCAATGAATCATGGTGTTCCTGTGTTGCTTTTAATGAAAGCAGTCAGTATAACAACTGAACAGTTATTTGAACGGCACATTGAACTAAACATTGGAACATTTCTTCTTCACCACCTTGGGAGCGTTTAAAAAACGCAGATAGGCCTATTTTTGTCTGCTTTCATGTGGTTGGAGCGACATATTTTCCGAAGCACGCTCTGTCTGCGGGTGGGAGTGTGCTGACCTGTGTGTGTGCGCACACGTATCTGTGTGTGTGTGTGTGTGTGTGTGTGTGCTAGGGCTGGGTATCACCACTGATTTCCTGAATTGATTCCATTTTGATAGAAGGGTTCCGATTCGATCCGATCCGATATCGATTCGACTGGAGATTTCTCAGTTACAATACCAGTTTTTGCTAGTATGTGAAAGAGATTCTCAGAGAACTTATAGTGTAACATTTACATGGAATTATTTTTTTAAAAGAATAAATTCACAACAGGAATAAAACTGAGTATTTTATAACTAAATGTTTCTAGAGCAGCAACAGTAATATTAAAACAGCAAAGTCACAATATAAACTTATTATCTCACTGGAAACAAAATATGATGGCAACAAAAACTCTTCACTTCTGTTTACGTTCAACAATGTTATCAAACACAACGGAGCTAGCTTGCCTTTTAGCCTTATTGTAGCCTGTAGCTCTAACTTCCTCTCTTGGCATCGCGTTCACGTGTGCGTGCTTGCGCGAAACCTTGAGACATGGGCACCGCGTTCATGTGTGTGCTTGCTTTCGCTGGTCTCGTGCTGGGTGGTTGGTGCAGCCTGGACCAAAGTGTTTTTGTTGCCATTTGCGGAGCCTGGGCTACAGAGACTGGACTTTTTCCACAGCATATTCAGAGGACATGTAGCTAGCGGATTGGGAGGAGATGTTTGCTGTATGTGACAAAAACTTTTCAAGCTTAGGAAGACTTAGAGAGCCTTTAAAAGGTTGATCTTGGATTTTACGAATAGATATCAGGTCATGCCAGTGAAGATCAATTTGAATCGGATTAATCGATTATTTTAACCCACCCCTAGTGTGCGCATCGGGGCGGAACTCCACCATGCGTGATACAGATAGCAGAGAAGAATTGTAAATGCAAGACCATGTAGAGACAGAAATGACAAGTAATAGTGCGCATGCGCCCGCGCGTGCAGCCTGTTGCAGTCTGACACCACCATCAGAGAGTCACAGTCCGTTCCCACAACGTCATTGATCCGCAAGGCCAGTGACGTTGTGGGAACGGACTGTGACTCTCTGATGGTGGTGTCAGAGAGGAGGATGCTGTCTAAGCTATGAACTATCTTGGACAATGTCTCACACCCACTCCACCATGTGCTGGTCAGGCACAAGAGTTCTTTCAGTGGGAGACTCATACCACCAAGATGTACCACTGAGCGCCACAGGAAATCATTCCTGCCTGTGGCCATCAAACTGTACAGCTCCTCCCTCTGAGTGGCCCTGAGACTTTTTCACACACTGCAATAATCTAATTTAAAGGTCCCATATTATGCTACATTTAAAAATAAATAATATTTCAATGAGGCCCCCAGAGCATGTATTTGCCGTTTGTGCAGGAAAATTCCTCTCAGATTAGGCATACAGCATGTACCTGAAACCTCCTGATTCAGCCCTATTCTGGACAAGCTGTTTTGGTGCACTGTGGCTTTAATGCAATGAGCTGCTGCTTTCCACGCCCCCTCCCTCCCGAAGGCCGTGCCCCCACCAACCCGCAACCATGACAACCCAGTCAGAGTCTGTAAAGATGGCGGCTAGAAGGAGCGCGATAGTCCAAACTGATATATTTGACCCTGAATCTGAGGTTGAAGAGGGAGAAGAGCAGCAAGAAGAACAAGAGGAAGTAGTGTGAATGCAGCAAGAAGTTTCTGAATGGTAAGTTTTGATATTTTTAAACGTTTTTGACAATGTTTTTTCCAACGGAGAATAGTGTCCTTTTGTTACGCCTATTGAAAGGGTAAAAGTTCAAAACGCCAATACAACGCGATATTGCCTCGTTTTTTCTTTTTCTTTTTTAACTTTGTATATAATGTATACGGCTCTTTCTTATGCCCATTGAAAAGTACAAAACCTGAAAACGCCAAGTGTTTCTCAGAGAAACAAAAAAACAAATCTAATGCTGGAGAACAACACACAATTCTAATGTTTGAGCAGACGAACCTACGTTACGCTCCATTACCCACAGGCTTAGTTATTACAACGAAATAATGACACTATAATTCAACATTGCGATGTTTTATCAATATATTATCTAGTCATAATCATCCACCTCTACTCATTTATCAGAATTCAAGGCAGTCTGCTGTGTTTGTAGTTTGCCCTGCTTCAAAAACCAGCAATTTGTCCATACATACTCTCGTGGCTATCTTACAGTAATTATTGTAGCTTACATCTGTTTTATGATTACTGCAAACACTATTTCCACTATTCTCTTCAGTCTCAATAAACTATCATTTCTAATTCAAAATAATGTGCTTTTGAAATGTTACTGAGTAGCCTACAATAATCCAGTTTTGCATTTTCTTGTTTAATATTTATTTAATATTTTTATGGTGTGTATTACAGGTGCTCATGTGGAAACTGTGCAACAATGCCTACAGAGCAGGAGAATGTCTGCTGCCGGGAAATACCACAGGTAATATTGTTTTGGCCACAGTTTGACTTATTACATCATTTTATTGTTATCCACATTAACACTTACCTTATACATTTTACCCTAGGTTCTAAGACGGATGCAGCAGGTAGATGACCATATGACCTGCATGTTGGACCACCCTGGTTTAGAGCCTGTTTGCCTGAATCCCTACTCTTTACAGAGGGAATTCAACCACTACAGAGCAAATTATGGCCGTTTACAGATCAGGGGAATAGAGAAGTAAGTTGGCTTGTTTTATCTGTATGATCTCTGTCAATGTCCCCCATGAAAAATTAAGTATTATTGTATGACATGAAAAATATAAGCATTATTGTGTGACTTCATGCTATCAAGTCATATTTCAGTGGGCATAACAGTCATACCACAATAGTATAGTAATAGCTAAAATTCAAAACCATCTTGTTCATACAATATAGCTTTGTTTGCATTCACATATATGATCTTTGAAATGAAACAAATTTGTTGAGTGGTGCTTTTATTTGCAAAAGACAAAAAAGCAGCATCAGTGTTCTTTTTCTCACAATCACAACATAAATGAGTATAAAAAAAGTGATCAAATCAAACCAAAGTTATATAAAAATAGAAAACATGCAAATATTTTAAAAATCCCAAATAGAAAACAAAATGAAAATATATATACAATATTTACAGGAGATTACAATTCAAAATAATATGTTAACTAAAAGTTGCTTTTGGGCTTTTAAGGACACCTGAATGTAAAAAATGTTGTAAAATAATTAATGTGTTATAACACTTGGTTTTTTCAAGCGTTTCAGGTATGTGGGATACCGAAGCTTTGTTGGATGGTGTTGGGGCTTCCTTGGACGAAGGGTACGGGTGGTTGTTCCAGCATGTGTGGTGCTACGTATACGCCGTGAATTTCCGGATCCAGAAGGCAGATACGTAGGATTCAAGCTGCCCCCTCTTGATTGAAGCGAGAGACATAGCTTGCGATGACCTCCTCCTTGTCTGGTCGCACATACTCTGCTTGCAAGTCTCTTGGGATGGGAATCTTCATTACCTCCTCCATGTAAGGCGCCGGGTCCACAAAGACTTTTTCGAAGATCAGGTCCGTCAAGTCCTGAACATAGTCTGTGCAATATTTAGATAAAGCACAAGGGGGGAAAAAAAGCTTACATTTTATTTGTGTGGGCACATGTGACAAAAACAAACATTTTGAAAGTTATTTGCATTTCACTACATGATTGTTTTCTTTTTATATTCTATAAATAATTTATTGTGTTTTGTAAGTTATGTAAATAAGATGGCTAAAAGTTTGCATTTCTGTATTTGGATACAAAATAAAGTATTTTAAACTTACGAAAAGTTGGCTCAGTCTTAACTGGTTTAGCCACACACTCTCCCTTCTTGGCCTTTGGGAAGTGCACCTTGAAGACTGGTTCTCCAGCAGAAGTTTTGGCTTGTGGTCGGTCAGCATTCTCATTGTAGTAGAGTACAGCCAAGTAGAGTCTAGAGATACAATAAAAATGTTACATTGAAAATAATTTGCACATGCTAAGATTTATCGAGTTAACTCCGTTATCTTTACCTGCACAGCATTCCAAGAAAAGGAAAAACCACGTTCTTGGGTGCAAAACGAAGGATGACACTGTGGAAAGCCTCCACAGATGATGTTTGGTGGTGGGGACTGATTTTTTCCACAGCTTTCAGGATTCGCTTGTTTGACATGACCTTCTCCAATTTGAAGAATTCTGGTGTTCCTAAATAGGCGGGGAAAAACATAATACCAAATTAATTACATAGTCTTCTTTGATTACTGTAACACTTCAATTAACAGTCTATTTTCAGATAAACCCCTGGTCTGTTATTAGTCCTATGTGACTATGTGTTTTTAAGCACAGAAGATGGCTCCAAAAACAATTTTCTGACCGGCAAATGCAATACTTTATTATTTCACACTGCAGTATAATAGCGATAATATTAAATGTAATCCAATTCAAATAATCACTTTGATAGTGTTTCCCATCTCAATTGTGAAAGAATATTAGTGTAAAAATAATCAAAGAGGCCTGTCTTATGTCAATGCCTGTGCCAAATACAGGCCTATTTCCTTTAGTGACCACGAAAATAGCGGCCCAGGATATTGTTTTTCAGAATTCTTTAAAAGACAAAAAAGGAATGAATGAATACAATTTTAAATTTAATAATACACTTAATACTAATGTTTTCTATGCATATAACAAACCTGCTTTCAGCCATTTCTTTTTGTCCCTGGTTTTGCGCAGTTCATGTTGGCAGTTAGGGAAAATGGGGTCCTCATGTGTGTGGATATTCTGCACATGGTTCAGGATGGAGTTCCATTTTGCCACCCTCTCAGGTCCAGTCGTGGATGATGCTGCAGTCCAGTAGATGTGATTTTTGATTGAACGCATCCACTTCCGTAACCTCTCACAGTCTTTCATCTTGGCGTACTTGTCTAGTTGCTTTGAAATTCCTGAAGATCAGAAGAAATACATTCGTCTTCTGTAATAATAATCACAAACATAGGGACCACTGAATGATCACTTGCTATGCAGAATTTATAAAAAAAAAAAAGTGAATCACACTTGTAGAGAAAAAAACATTCATGTCTAACAGTGCAACAATGTTACATTATGGACACCTGATTGTGAGAAGCATGAAAGACAATAAGTGTAATCATGGAATTTAGCTGCACACATACCAAAAAAACTGCTGTGTGTGTTTAGTGGTGACTGCTTCAATGCACTTTCTAGAATTCCAAATTTATCACCTATATGGTGAGCGTGCTTCTCTATATTTGCTACACTGTAAATCATCATCAGGAATAATACCTTTCTCAATATGCCAAACGTCAAAGAATTGGGTGATGTTGCTTTCCCTCAGGAATTTCTGGATTTGTGGATGACGGTCAGTAACAATACAGTCCAGAGTCACACCCCGTTCATTTAACAAGGTCAGGCTCCTCTGCAGCCCCTCTTTTCCCATGTGGTAGCTTCCACCAACCTCGTTGCTCTGTCAAATCACAAACAAACACTTATATAAAACTTGTATATAAATATGAAAACACATTAAAACCTCATTCAATCACACTCACCTGAACCAATTGAATATCAATAACTCTGTTGGTTTTGAGGTCCATCATGGTGTAGCTTCCAAACTTTGCGGAGTGCCCTGGGAAAACATTGTTACAATCTCGAAAATATAAATCATAATACATTATACTACACACCTTTTTGGGGGGTAGAAATTTGTTTTTACTGTACCTTTACCACACACACCCATACCAATAGAAGAATTTGTGAAGTTTTGTCAACATCCATGCTCATCTGACATCATCTAAGAGTTTATCACTAACCTCATTAGTTGTGTTTGAATTTTTTTTCAAGTGGGCCCTGTCACATTCACACTTTCATACACAATGTGTATATTTCGATGGTGGGAGGAAACCAGAGCATCTGGCGGAAAGCCGCACAGACACGCAGAGAACATGTAAACACCATAAAGAAAGGCCCTAGTCCAGATTGGGAATCAAACTTGGCACCTTCGGGCTGAGACAACAGTGCCAACTATTATGCCACCATGTTTGACTAGACGCTTATTTTTCACAGAACTGCAGAGTACAGTTACTTAGCTTCAAATGTACTAAAAATATCATAATTTCATAAAAATGCTGGCATGTTGCTCATCTAAAGTAATCAAAGTGTCCTTCAGCTCACACAAGACAAGACTTTTGTAAAAAAAAAAAAAAAAATGCCATCAACCTTTTCTTTTTGCTTTGTTTACTGAGATCGATGCAGCATGAACGTACATACACAGACTTATAAGTATGTATGCATGCGGCATCAGAAGGAGCGTGCAGACAAAGCGCAGCAGAGCAAACAGCTAAAAGCACAAGTTTGTGGTGTATTTTTGAAACGTCTTCGCATGTGCAAGTTGACAAAACTTCTAGTCCTAGCAGCATGGGAGTGATGAGATAATGACAGAAAATTCATCTTTGGGTGAACTATCCCTTTCAGATAAACACATCTCCCATTTTCACAATTTCAGTACAACATAAAAATACCTGGAGAGTCAGCCCTCATGTCACCGCCAACAATGGCCTTGCCCTCCGTGCTGAGACGTTGTAGGATGTCATTCTGTGAAGAGGTCCACTGGTGTACAATCGCTGGCTCAATGAACATACGGGCATGTCGACGAAAGGTGTCATATTGGAACACCTGCAGTTGCATAGCTTTGAAGATCTGAATTTAGATAAAAACAAAAACATTTTTGATGGTAAATAAAGATCTGCTATATTTACTGCTATTTGCCATGTTCTACTGTGAGGATATACATTTTGTTTTCCTCTAACCTTTTCAAGTTTGAAGAAAGATGCTCCACTGATGTACACCGCTGCAGAAAGTTCGATGTTCCCAGCTGGAGTACTCCCTAGAACAGGCTGACTCTTCCAATGCCGGGTGAACTGACAATGTGGACACAGTTGGTCCACGGTTAGGAATGTCCCAATCGTCCTGGTCTGAACCTCACACACACACTTGCAAATAGGGCACAACTCAAACAGCTCCATAATGCAGGACTCATGCACAATATACTTCTTGGTCTTGTGCGGGGCATTTGATACTACACCACTTTCAAGAAAGAAAGAAAAAAAGGGGAAAAAATTAACACATAAAGACTGTAGCTGCCAAAATATTCACTCTTTGTATTTACAATGAAGTCGCATAATATTTGGCATGCATGTAGGGACATTAGAGCAACTTACGACATGTCTGTTGAAAGTGACAGTGAGACAGAGCTTGCAGGATCATAGGTGACATCCTCCCCTCGTGACTCTGCCATTGAAGATGTGCCCTCAAATGGATCCTCCTCTTCCTCCTCCATTTCCTCACGAGGTCTTTTTGCCGGTCTCTTTATAGGTGTGGAAGTTAAAAGGGGGTTGGTGGCTGCACTAGGAAGTGTGGATGTACAACTGTCTTTGCAGGACACAGAGGCCTGGACAGCTGTTAAAAGATTTTATTTCACTAGTTAATCCAAGCAACAATGTATAAAGACACCTCAATAAAACAGCATGAGTTACAGTGAAATAATATGAGTTTTCATCACCATGTAAATAAAAAAAAATTACACACAGCTACAAACCTGCACTTCTGAAGTGTGGCTGTAATGTCCTCATAGACAACTGAGTGCCAACGGTGCATGTGGTGGGGGGATCAGTCTGGCAGGAAACATCTCTTTTTCCTGCACTCATTTGTGGTGTGCTCACCTGAGGAAGTAATCAAAGTTATCTATCTGAAATGGGTCATGTCAAAAGGCAAAAAAAGATTAACCAATGAACCATCTACTCTATAAATAACACTATTATAAAAAAAAAAAAACAGAAGAATGATGTACACGTCTTATGGCACATCTTGTAGATAAAATATGTCTGTGAGAAAAAAACAACAGGCAGGCCTACTGTACCTATTGGCTAAGTTTGAATAAAGTCTAATTACTTGAGAGCAAGACTAAAATAGCCATGTAACAGAGCCATGTTACAGTATGTTTTCTATGTAGTAAAGTACACAAAAAGCTTTAGTTGGCATAGTAGTCTTGCGCACTGTGTCTGTGCTGTTATCGGTTGAAGCTCCAGAACAGGCAAACTGTATCGTGTGCACTACTTTTTGAGCCTACAGCTCTGCCCCATTAATGAGCATTGATTAGCAGCAGCTGCTGTTGCATGAACTTCGCTATCTTGGCATTACAAACTGCAACCAAGTGTGCGGACCAGCCGGGAAGAACAAGATTAAGTTACTTTCCAGCGCTGCCACATTTTACTAATGTAGTTCAGTCTCTCCGTCAAAACCCCCGCAACCCCCACCGCTCCTCCTCCGTTCTCAGTAGCAAATATAACGTCAACATATTAACATGTTAAACATTAAAAGCCTTTTCACTAATGCCCAATGGTAACAGCATACATGTCAAAAAAGGCTACAGCTGCTGTGACCTTTCTATACTACGCGTCAGTGGTATAATGAGACAGAAAGTTTCCTTTCACACACAGCTACAGCTACATAGGTAACAGCTAACGTTACACAGCTAATAGCTACAGCTACACAACTAACCTTACACAGATAACAGCTACAGTTAACGTTACACGGCTAACAGCTACAGCTACACAGCTAACAGCTACACAGCTAACGCTAGGCCTATATTGCCAACACATCACTCACATTGATTAAACATGGTAAAACATGACAACTTACCTCCTCCGATGTTGAAGACGGCTCACGGAGAGTTGGTATGGCTCCAACATTCAGCCACAGTTTAGTGGCAAAGCCTGACTGGAACTGAAATAGGTTACTGAAAGACTCCGGTGTAAAATGCTTAGCACATACATATAGTATTTTCAGGACTGTTCCAGGAGGGTTTCCATCAAAAATAAAAGATATCCACTGGGTCCTCACTTCTTCTTCTGTTGGAACTGCAAAAAGACTTTTGTCTTGGTTATTGCAGCTTGCAACAGAGCAGCTGGCGTGTCGTCCTTTCCCACTCGGCATTGTCGGGGGTGTGTTGCTCAATGTGGCAGACGGCAGTAGCTTAGGGGAGGGCTTATCTTCACCAGTGAAAGTGGGATGGCCTAGTAGGATGGGCCAGGTCCTCTACATACGTAACTAGAGGACCTAAATAGAAACAGCTTGTGGGAGGGCTCATTCACAGAAATGCAGGGAAGGAGAAATACTGAGAGGACGCATTTGCAAACACTTCAGGGGGTCTCCACAGACACCGGTAACTTATAATTATGTGTGAAAAACATGCAAAAGTGCATTTAGCATAATATGGGACCTTTAACTTGTGCAATAACCCCATTCACCCTGACTGTATATATTCTGTTTGTGTAAATAATCTTGTTCAGTTTACAATATATATATGTATATTCATATATATACAGTACAGGCCAAAAGTTTGGACACACCTTCTCATTCAATGTGTTTTCTTTATTTTCATGACTATTTACATTGTAGATTCCCACTGAAGGCATCAAAACTATGAATGAACATGTGGAGTTATGTACTTAACAAAAAAAGGTGAAATAACTGAAAACATGTTTTATATTCTAGTTTCTTCAAAATAGCCACCCTTTGCTCTGATTACTGCTTTGCACACTCTTGGCATTCTCTCGATGAGCTTCAAGAGGTAGTCACCTGAAATGGTTTTCCAACAGTCTTGAAGGAGTTCCCAGAGGTGTTTAGCACTTGTTGGCCCCTTTGCCTTCACTCTGCGGTCCAGCTCACCCCAAACCATCTCGACTGGGTTCAGGTCCGGTGACTGTGGAGGCCAGGTCATCTGCCGCAGCACTCCATCACTCTCCTTGTTGGTCAAATAGCCCTTACACAGCCTGGAGGTGTGTTTGGGGTCATTGTCCTGTTGAAAAATAAATGATCGTCCAACTAAACGCAAACCGGATGGGATGGCATGTCGCTGCAGGATGCTGTGGTAGCCATGCTGGTTCAGTGTGCCTTCAATTTTGAATAAATCCCCAACAGCGTCACCAGCAAAACACCCCCACACCATCACACCTCCTCCTCCATGCTTCACAGTGGGAACCAGGCATGTGGAATCCATCCGTTCACCTTTTCTGCGTCTCACAAAGACACGGCGGTTGGAACCAAAGATCTCAAATTTGGACTCATCAGACCAAAGCACAGATTTCCACTGGTCTAATGTCCATTCCTTGTGTTTCTTGGCCCAAACAAATCTCTTCTGCTTGTTGCCTCTCCTTAGCAGTGGTTTCCTAGCAGCTATTTGACCATGAAGGCCTGATTGGCGCAGTCTCCTCTTAACAGTTGTTCTAGAGATGGGTCTGCTGCTAGAACTCTGTGTGGCATTCATCTGGTCTCTGATCTGAGCTGCTGTTAACTTGCCATTTCTGAGGCTGGTGACTCGGATGAACTTATCCTCAGAAGCAGAGGTGACTCTTGGTCTTCTTTTCCTGGGTCGGTCCTCATGTGTGCCAGTTTCGTTGTAGCGCTTGATGGTTTTTGCGACTCCACTTGGGGACACATTTAAAGTTTTTGCAATTTTCCGGACTGACTGACCTTCATTTCTTAAAGTAATGATGGCCACTCGTTTTTCTTTAGTTAGCTGAATGGTTCTTGCCATAATATGAATTTTAACAGTTGTCCAATAGGGCTGTCGGCTGTGTATTAGCCTGACTTCTGCACAACACAACTGATGGTCCCAACCCCATTGATAAAGCAAGAAATTCCACTAATTAACCCTGATAAGGCACACCTGTGAAGTGGAAACCATTTCAGGTGACTACCTCTTGAAGCTCATGGAGAGAATGCCAAGAGTGTGCAAAGCAGTAATCAGAGCAAAGGGTGGCTATTTTGAAGAAACTAGAATATAAAACATGTTTTCAGTTATTTCACCTTTTTTTGTTAAGTACATAACTCCACGTGTTCATTCATAGTTTTGATGCCTTCAGTGAGAATCTACAATGTAAATAGTCATGAAAATAAAGAAAACGCATTGAATGAGAAGGTGTGTCCAAACTTTTGGCCTGTACTGTATATATATATTTACGTTTATGTTTGTTAATAATTCCTGTTTATTTAACTATATATTTGTTAATACTATTGTTTAAATTTCTTATATTTTCACGTATCTTTCCCCTCTTGCAAGGAGCACCTGTAACATAAATAATTTCCCTTCGGGGATCAATAAAGTATTTCTGATTCTGATTCTGATTCTGACATGCTGTCATGTAAATCAGATAAATAACATAAGGCTATTTAGTTTGTTTAATAAAAGGACAAGATATAGACCTGTTCTATAGGAAAGTAGGGCTGCACGGTATATGCGGTAGACGGTAGAAATGATATAAATTTGATCCACGGTAGAGATTTGCGCTCTACCGTCCTATCGTCAATGACGTCATCGCACCTGCCTCAGTGTGAAAATGGATGCGAGCACAGAGACAGTGGAGCAAGAGGAGCTGGTTCACGTCCGTGATTTAGCGTAGCACGTGCAACATGTGTCGCTGGAGAACTTGTGAGTGAGTGAGTTAATGTTTTATGAACAGCCCTGGACTTCTCAGACTCTTTTAGCGACTTACCGCTCAGAGTGAACTCATTCAGCGTCTCCTCTGGCAGCAGCATAGCGTCTCTCCCTCTCCTCTCTCGCCGTGCGCACACGGGAGTTGGTTTTCGGCAAGAGATTTTGTCATAAACCTTTGGTAATGTAAACCTATGTGACGCTAGGGGCTCCACAAAAAACTCCATATGTGAATGTGTGATCATGCGGTATCATAACAGCCTGTGACAGGTTACAGCCTGATGATTAGAGGAGAAATGGCAGAGCATAAAGGTCCAGGTGGAAAAAACACAACTCAGTCATTTAGGATTTTGCTAAAAGAAGGAAATTACCTTTTGATATAGATCCCAGGGGACATTTTGCACCATAGAGTGCTGGGTTTTAATTTTGAGTTTTGAGATCTGTAAACTGTAAGTTCAACTAATGCGCCGGGCATACAACTACAAAGCAGTAATTCTAGTTTACACCTGTCCCTTGTAAGTCTCCCAGCAGAATGGAAGTGCTATACTAAATTGCTTCCTTGAGGGCCAAAGGATATTCGTAACTCCCTGACCCAAGAGATCAGAACTACAGCAACACTTGTTGTAGGAAGAACAGCTTTATAGTCAGACCAAGGTGTTTGGCTTGTGAGCTTCACCAGGGTCATCATAAAACACATGACAGAGAATATCTAAATTAAAATAATTTATATTTAAAATTATTTTGAGTTTTGACCTCTATAGATATTTTACCTTGTCTATGCACCTTGGAAGCAGATGAAGTTATGTTAGAAAGCCATACTCTGCTTCTGCTTGCTGCTCCCAACAAATAATTACATTAAACTGCCTTATTTAATCATACGAGAGATGGATAACCTTTACTGTCCAATGCCCTTTTTCTCATTAAAAAAAAGTCTATTTCTATAAATGTTGATTTCCCTATACAGCTAAACTCCTGCATTTGGAGTCTGCCATTGCAGATGATTTAAACATGTCAGTTGCATGTCATATTTGATCCATCATAGTGTAGAATAATTTGTTGACATGGTGCTAATCTTTAGCGGTTCGCTTGTCTGTGGACTGGCGGAGGGCCGAGAGGAGGGGTTGGGTGGACAGAGGATAGAGAGCACGGCAGAGGGAGGAAAAAAGAGACAAAGCTATGAGGGAATATTGACAGGCTGTACAGTGGAAAAGTAGCAACAGTGCTGTATGAACAGCAGCGCAGTTAGAACAGCATGTTGCCTCCATCACTTTGTGCCTCAAAATGAATGTGATGCAGTGTTGAGCTATCGAGCTCTCTGCTGCTATTGTTGGACACTGATTGCTCATGGCTGCAGCAAAGCCTGTTTGAATTAGAATAGGAAAGTGAGCAGAGATAGCAGCATATTGACTGGCATTGACAGTGGATGGAGGGGGAGAGGGAGGGGCGAGCGAGATAGAGGGAGTATTGATGGATGAAGAGAGCAAGAGAGAGAGCACTTTCTGTCTCTAATAGGATTATTGTGTAAATGTGTTTGTCTGAAGGGCTGCCCCTAGAGGCTCCCAAATTTGTATGTGTTTGTTTGTTTGTGTGTGTGTGTGTGTATGTGTGTGTGTGTGTGTGTGTGTGTGTGTGCTCAGTGGTAGAAAAGGAGTAAAAAAGTGATATTGGATGTTTAAAATGGAAAACAACACAGATGTGCAATTGGCCATGTTTCATTTTTTTGTTATAGTAGTGTGTTATTTGTGCTACTACAGATCTGCTTCAGTGTCCTTGTCAGTATGTGGAACCCATAATGGTAGTTGGGGTCCAAATATTCAAGAAAGCCTCCAGACTCTCCAACACAGCTGAAGATCTTTAATCAACTGGAATGACTGGCACACAATTTTGTACAGACAGCCATGAGTGAGAATATCTGAGGAAGCACGAGGGGTCAAGATATCAGCCCTATGAAATCTGTTATAATTTTTCCAGATTATGTTTTATTTTTTCACAAATTCCATGTTTTCCAGTTTAATTTTCCTGAATACTGTGTTTTCTTGGTTTAAGCACATTTTGTTATCAGAAAGAGTGTCAATCATGTGGTGGATGAATAAAATTTCAACAATTCAATGAAAAATAACAAACAAAATTTAATAGATTTTAATAAAGTTGATGTAACAAACACAATGTATCTTACCATTTATATGCAGATGTTACACAATTATATATTTCACCTTCTCACAATATCCTCAGCCCCATAAATGACCTGGTTAATTGCATCAGTGACATTAACATCTAGATGACCAAAAACTTTCTACAATTACACAAAGACAAAACGGAGACTCTTGTTGTGGGTGCCAATCATCAGAGGGAGGAGATCAGTTCTAAACTGATTTCAGTCTCTAAAACCCAGTGAGCAGGTCAGAAATCAGGTGTTATCATGGATCCATAACTCAACTTTACAAGTCATATTATGAGTATAACAAGGACCACATTTAACCACCTAAAAACATTTTCAAAGACAGACACTGAAAAACTGGTCCATTCTCATCTCCTCCAGACTAGATTACAGTAACGCCCTTCTTGCCAGGTGGCTCCAACTTATTCAAAATGTTGCAGTACTCACTGGGATAAGAAAAACAGAACATATTACTCCCATACTCACAACACTGGCTTCCGATAAAATACAGAATTGATTTCAAAATATCCCTTACTGTTTACAAAGCACTTAACAGACTGGTTCTCCAGTACATCTCTGACCTTCTCACAGCCTACATACCCCCCAGAACCCTCAGATCATCAGACACTGGTCTCTTAACTGTTAGTGTTGCACGGTACATTGGCTATACGGTAGACCGCGGAACTAAAACACCACGGTACATATGATACTATAATATTGGAGTACCGTAGTACCATGGTACCTCACGGTACTACTACTGTGGGATAAGTTCAAAGTCCAATCGCAAGAGGGTGAGTGTTCACGCGCCATCCAATAACGACGCGCACTGGCCAATAACGACGTGCGCTGGCCAATAATGACCTGGCGCTCAGTATGCTGCTGCAGTGGTTTGTTTTCCAGTGACATTTCAGGTATTAGCTGAGCTATTGAGTATTTTTAAGCAGTGAAAGTTATTATTTATTTCTTTTTACTTGTAGGCTAGATTTGTTTATGTAAGCTACAGTGATTTGTTTTCCACTACAGAGCTCTACGGTGTGGGCATTTTACTCGCATTTGGGACTAACAATAGTTTTGTGCGAGCAAAAGAAATCATTCAGGAGCGCGCTTATTCCAACCAGCAGCAGAAACGAGAGGCGAATCCTGCCGGTTGTGGGTTGAATGGGGGTCGCAGACAGGAATACGACAGAGCACTATGGCCACCGCAAGGTAACGGCTTACCGGCAACCGAGAAGCCCGGCTCCAGGTCCAATAATTTCCTCTTCGTTGGTGTCATGACTGCCCAGAAGTACCTGAACAGCCAAGCCGTGGCGGCACACAGATATGTAACGTGTCAGAGGAGAAACGAGCCATTCACGTTACTCTCTTTGTGGCAGGTAACGGTCCAAAAATCTCACCACACTGTTCTTAACTTACCAGAGGAGGAGGGTGGCTGGTTGATTTTTATTAATTTATTTTATATTGATCCCCCCTATGTTAATCACTTATTGATGCTGTTTTTGAAGTATGAATAAGTCAATAAGTAATTTATTCCATTGAAATATCATTGATGTATTATAGAAAAGTGATTTGTCTTTTTATAAATGACAAAAGGCACATTTGCCTAATTTTTGCTGTGGTATCGTGATACTACTCAGAACCGTGATACTTTCACTGGTATCATACCGTGGGTCCCAATTTTGGTATCCTGACAACACTACAAACTGTGCCCATGATCCAAAATAAATTTATTGAAGGTGCATTCAGTCATTATGGTCCCACTCTCTGGAACAAACTGCCTGATGATCTGAGATTCTCTGCAACTGTGTCATCCTTTAAAGTCAAGTTTAAGACCTACCTGTACTCCCAGGCCTATGAATAGTTAGTGCCTCTGTCTGTCTGTCTGTCTGTCTGTCTCTCAAATTTCAAATTTCAAATTTCAAATTCAAAAGCTTTATTGGCACGAAAGTTTTAAAAAAAAACATTATTGCCAAAGCATAAAATACAAACACAAACACAAAATACACAATAACAGTAATATGAAAATTAATCAAAATCAAATAAAAATAGATACTTTTCATAAAATATATATGAATAAAATAAAACACGTAAATATATACTTTTTATATCCTGTGTGTGTGTGTGAGTGATGGGCCGGCCAAAATGAACAAAAAGAAAGAAAGGAAGATACCCAGACCAGCCCACAAAGGGTCGTAGGATCTGGGCTCTTCCCTCTAACCTTAAATAGAAAACTAAACCTAAACAGAAATAAAAGCCGCAAAAACTAGGGCTACCGGACCCACCAAAAAACAAAAGTGTGTGTGTGTGTGTGTGTGTGTGTGTGTTTAGGTCATTCACTGTCCCTCAGGCGGTGGCACGCTAATACATACTGGGCGGCAAGATTTGCCCTGTCTCCCTCTCCCAGGAGAATTGTGAACTTTGAGAGCTCACTGAGCTCTTTGAAATCAGGAACCAAAGAGTTGAACCTGTTGAAATAAATGTTACTTATGTTATCAAATGTTTTACAGTGTAGGAAGAAGTGCATCTCTGTTTTGACCTCACCTGTCGAACAGTGACTACATACTCTGTTTTCTTTTGGTTGTCATGACTTTTTGTGTCGGCCTATTTGGATTGCCAGTTTGTGGTCACTGAGCCTGTACCTGGTTAGGATCTGTCTCTGCTTTGTATCTCTGACAGCAGAGAGATAGTCTGCCAATTCATAATCTCTGTTTAGGGCCAGATAACATTCTAATCTACTTTGGCTTTTAGTTTCTTCTTTCCAATGTTCTAAATAGGGTTCTCTACATTGTTTTATAATTTGGTTGACTCTGATTGGTGTTTGGAAAGCAGTGTTGGTGTGAGACTGGTCAGAGTGTGTCTGAGAAGGGCCAGTTAGTCTCAGCACCAGCTGACACAGGGGACTCTTTTCTGGGTTTAGTTCCTGTGTTTGGAGGGTATTGGAATGGAGGGTGTCTTGTGAGCTGACTTTAAGGTGGATGAAAAATTTCAGTGCTCTCTTTTGAATGTTAATTATCAGTGGGTATCTTCCTAATTCTGCTCTACATGTATTTGTTGGTGTATTTCTGTGTATGTGTAAAATATATCTGCAGAATTCTGCATGTAAAGATTCTTTTGGATGTTTGTCCCAACAGGTATAGCGCTGATGACTGAGTGGACCCCATACTTCACTACCATAGAGCACAGTGGGCTGGATGACACTGTCAAATATTTTGAGCCAGATTTAATTGGAATTTGAAAATTATAAAATTTTCTCTTAATTGCATTTAGAGCTCGTAGAGCTTTTTCTTTTAGTGCATTCACTGCCATGTTAACAACTCCCTGATGCTGTAATGGTTATACCAAGGTAGGTGTAACTCATACTATGTTCAGTGATATGATTATTTATAGACTTGCACCAATTACAATTTTTTGGGCTGATACCGATTTCCGATTTGCAGTGTGTTTGGACGGCTGATTCCGATTTTGGTTGATTCCGATTAAATTTTTTTTCAAACCACTTTACAGCACACAAGATATTGTAATATTTTCTATCTTTGCTTTATTAGAATATGTTAACCAAGATACAACCAGCTTTTCAATAATCATCTCAAACAATCAAACAAAAACAGGGACATGTTTCTTAACCTGTTAAGAAATGTTTTCCTTTTTGCTCAAATATAACTTCAGGTACAGTATTAAAATAAATAAGTAAAAAAATACATACATACATAAATAAAAACATCGATAAATAAAATAATTCTTCTTCTTTCTTGAATAGACAAAAAAAGTTAAGTAATTTTTCCTGTGGAAAATTCACACAGGTCTGTAGGATGTGCCCGCCAGTAAGCGCATGGACACGCATGGACATGCCTCACCTCGTCAGTTTCAAGTGGCACTGTGCAGCAGTTAAGTTTAACATGGACAATTAACAACTTTCTCCTTCTCTCTTTTGATGTGTATGCGTGAATGATTAAGGTGAGTAGCTGCCCATGTTTCACTTCCTCACATCACCCAAGCCGTGAGTTGCCATGTGTGTGCGCTGCTGATGTTACACGATGTCAATCAGGCGGCGTGCTGGGAATTTGACCGGCGTTTTAAATCGGCATATTTTAGACTGACCGGCCGGTCACAGGTCATGGCTGATCATGTGAAAATGTCCTGATTCCGAGCACTGCCAATAAATTGGTGCAAGTCTAATTTTTTATGGTAAACTGATATTTGTTCTCCTGACATCGGGGGTGTTTTTGAAAAATCACGAAATTTGTTTTTGTCTTGTTTACTGCCAGGGCCCAGTTCTGATAGTACTTTTTTACTTATGTCCAGCTGTTGCTGTAGTCCTTGTAGGGTAGGAGATAGTAGAACAAGATCATCAGCATAAAACAGAGACTTCACCTCTCTATCTAGGAGGGAGAGGCCAGGACATTGATCCAACTGAACAGCAAGCTCATTTATATACACATTAAATAAAGTCGGACTTAAATTGCAGCCCTGACGCACACCTTCTCTGGGTGAAGAGTTCAGTTTGTTTGTCTCCAATTATAACAGCACAACTATTTTCTAAATACATTGATTTAACTAAATCATACACTTTGCCCCCTATACCACATTGTAGATTTGCTGGATATCAAGGCAATTTAAAACAAAACAAAACAAAGAAAAAAAACGGCGCTCTACAGTGCATTAAGAGATGTTTTTTGGGGAAATACATGACTGTCAGAGAAGCCCCATTTACAAACAGACCTACAATCCATCTCCTCTCCTCTCCTCTCCTCTCCTCTCAGCGGAGGGTGCCCTGTCAGCCCTGCACTGACAGTGACAGGGCGCATCTCTTTGATCTGAAGTGACACAGCCCGTTTGCTCACGCTTCAGGGTCGTTCAATAGAGTAATTGCGAATAAATATTGTTTTAATGTGTAACTATTGAAATGTTCACAAGGGCTTTCATAAATTCCTACAATGTTGCGGCACTGCCGCCTTTGCAGGTTAAAAGTTAATGACAGCGACTTGAAGTGAGGAGGAGCAACACTTGTCAGCTGACAAGCCGGCTCACCTCTGGCTTCTGGGAAAAACCCAAAAAACTCCCAAATTGGAGATGTTTTTCTTTGCCACCAAAGCCACAGCTGTGTCAGTGTTGGCTGCCATGCTGAATGGTAGTGATCGATGTAAGACTCGTGCCAAGGCTGTAACCCCCCACGTGCCAAGGACGAAACACCCCCCCCCCCCCCCCCCCCCCCCCAGGCGATTTAATCGTGTATTGGCAATCTAGAGCAATGACAATCCACAATATGAAATTTAGAGGCAATCGCACAGCCCTAGTGTGAAGGGTATATATATATGGTTGGTGGTGCGGTATTTTGGGAGGAAGCCAATTTGACTTTTACTTAAGTGCCTTCAAGGAAATCTAGTATTCTTTTATTTACAATACTACAGAATAATTTACCGAGACAACTGCTGATACAGATGCCACGGTAGTTATTAGGGTCTGATTTGTCTCCACTCTTATGAATGGGGGAAATGAGCCCTTTGCACCAGATGTCAGGAAAATATCCTGACTGTAATACAATGTTGAACAACTTCAACACTGCACCCTGCATTAGGGCTGTGCAATATGACGATATATATCGTGTGATGAGAGAATAATGTCTATCGTTTCATATTTTGCTCTATCATTTATTGTTGTGACGCAAATTACACTTTTTACGGCAATATTTTATATTTTTCGTCATTTGGAGTCTGTCCATTTTTGCACGGATCACATTGATAAATTACTCTTGGCTTTTTTATTTCGCGAAGCTTTTACAGTGCTTACAGTAACATAACGAGTTTATATAACTCCACTGTCTGTCTCTGCTGCGCTGCACAGGGCAGCCCCGCAGCGCTGAGAAAGAGCACACAAGTGAGACAGCGACAATAAATGACAGCAAAACATATTCAGACCAAATCAGGTGGTGTGGAGTACAGCCTCAGTGTTGAGCGGAGGTGTGTGGGAGTGTGGGTGTGTTTGTGCTTTAGAACATAACCGCTGTGAAACAATCAGAAAATAACGTTTTATTGATCTGATTCACCAGCTTTCTCGCTACCAGTGCTCCCTCTCTTCACTCACTCTCTAGCTTGCTCGACCACAGCTGCTTGCTCTCTGTCTCTTTTCTCTCATTGTCTTTAAAATGAGTTGGTTGCCTGACTCATCGTATTGTTATGAAATGAGGAGAAATGTCCTCCCCTCGTCCTAGTAACGTTTTTGTGCTCCCTCATGGCAGAATTTAAAGTTATTGGATTAAAATGTGCTATATCGTGATATGTATCGTTATCAGGATATGAAATGACCTATATCGTGATATGAGATTTTGGTCATATCGCCCAGCCCTACCCTGCATCTCTGGGGTG
Source organism: Epinephelus lanceolatus (assembly GCF_041903045.1). Lineage (NCBI taxonomy): Eukaryota > Metazoa > Chordata > Actinopteri > Perciformes > Serranidae > Epinephelus > Epinephelus lanceolatus. The sequence continues at coordinate 42,724,530 of NC_135739.1, forward strand.
CTGCATTTGAGCATTTCATTTTGGACCACAAGCCTTCTTTGACCGGAGTGATTTTATCTGTGTGGTTAATTCTTCCCAAGTAATTGTTTTTAATTGTTTCTTTTAATGTTTAGAGTTTTTCTTTTATAATATATTGATCTGAATTTATTGGTATATCTTTGTACAGATTTTCAAAATGTGTTTTCCAGATGTCGCCATTTTGGATGGGTTATGCTTGTTGGCTGATTGTATTTACTGCCCAGACAGTACATTTTACACCTGATAAATGACAGCAAAACATAGCGCCATTATTTTTTTTCTGTTTATTTGGCTGAAGCGCTGTAATAAAACCTTTAAAATCAAAGGGAAATCCTATTTTTTATAAAATCTTTAGCATTTTTCCACGTTTTCCACATCATTGAAATGAAGGAGCCTAAATTCTTTTGAAAACGTGTATTGCGAAAAATGTTGAATTTCAAGATGTAGTGTGTGTCACATATGTCCTGTATAGGCTGCAGTCGTTACTGAAAGGAGGGAAAATGTTTTTGATATACTAATACCAGCGCTCTGCCTTAAATAATTTTTGGATAACAGGTGTTATTTTGTCTGATCCCCTCATTGTAGGTGTAGCTATTATTTTAGCAGAACCTGCTTTTTGGTCACATGTTGTTTGTTGGTGAAGCATAGTAGCACTTTATTCTGCTGCCAGCAGTGGGGGCATTGCATGTAGATCTGTTTCCTATTTTAGTACACTGATGTGATATGACTACCTTTAATATGGATAAGACAAACCTTTATTGTGGTTTTAAGTTTACTGCAAACAAGATGAACCGTCCTAACTCTTAGTAACACCTGAAAAATATCATTAGATACTGAATTAAAATTCATTCATGAGTAAATGCAGCCATTTACAGGGAGGTGGTGTTCTAATTTAATTTTTTTGTGTGTCTCTATGTTCTAGGCATGATAAATTAATCATGAATCACCAAAGCCTGTGGTCTGGCAGGAGATCTGGTGAAACTGGAGCCCCAGAGCTTTACTTTGGAGTGGAATGGTGGGAGGGTGCGGTTGTTAACAAGCAGGAGGCAATTTTAATTAGCCATGCTGCTGTTGAAGAACTCATCAGCTTTATGTTGGGATCTCTCTCTCTCTCACACATACACAATCAGACACACACACCCACCCACTTAGGAAGCTTGTGGAAATTAAACATCCCCCATCAGGCTTTATTGTTGTAGGGGGTGGGGGTGGTGGGAATGCAGGCAGCACAGTGAGACAGGGAGCTGGAGTGTTTCACTTTATTTGTACACAATAAACACACACCCTCAGTTTTTATTTAGCCCTCAGACTCTGCGCATCTTATTGTTGTTCCCTTGTTTTTCATAGTGTGGGGGTGGACGGCCCAAGGAACAACTACCAGTAGCAATTACATCATATCTGGGATTGGATGCATCAATTATTTGCATAATGACCAACATCTGAACTTCTGGCTCTCCTATGATGCTAAGCCTCAACCCCAACCCCTCCCTTCAGGGAGGAGCGTGTGATCAGAGGGTCAACTCAAGGTCAATAACTTTACTTTATTGATATTCTTTAATTATTGGTTGATTGATTAGTCTCAGAATGTTAATGACAAATATCCATTAATAGTAAGTTGCTCCACAGTCCCCAAGAAAAGGCTTCAATTTATTGAACTCAGAGGGTGACTTTTTGCTCCTCAAGACTTAAAAGGGTAATTTTAGTGATGACTAAACCTTTCTGTGGAAACCACCCCTCAGAGTAAACCTGCACCTCTCATTTACCCTGTATGATTAAAAAAAAAATAGAGAATTATCTCAATAATCAGGGTTGGATTTTACCATCAGGCCCCCAATTATATGGCCCCTAATAGCTATAGCTGTATTATATGAAAAATTATGAAAATAGTGAATAATGTTACTGTTTTACCTCATTGTACCCTGAAATAATTTACAAAAAAGGCCCCCTAAGCACATCTTTAAGAAGAGCAACACCATAATTGTCTTTATTGCAGATTGCAATTGCAGATTCAGACGTTTACTCATGAAATGTAACAATTAAAATGTGATGCATTATTATTCATTAAACTATTCAGCATTATATAACAATGCAACACCCCACCTTGAAGAGAGAGAGAGAGAGAGAGAGAGAGAGAGAGAGAGAGAGAGAGGGGATGACATGCAGCAAAGGGCCGCAGGATGAAATTAGGAGTGTGCCATATCATCTTGTTCACGATAATGCCGGTACATTTTTTAATATCATATGGAAAATTCATATCATGATACTTGCATGGCTGAAAGCGAAATTATTACTGACTCTGCAGTTGTTCTAAAAAGAGGAGCATGTCCTGAATGTTTTATGAACAGCCCGGATTTCTCAGACTCTTTTAGCGACTTGCTGCTCAGAGGGAACTCATTCAGCGGCTCTGCCGGCAGCAGCACGGGAGTCAGTGTTGTGAAGTCATTTTGTCATAAAACTTTGGTAATGTAAACCTACGTGCTGCTCGCAGCTTAACAAAAACTACTTATAAGTGAATGTGCAATAGTACATGCATACAGTATAATACATGTTATAGCGTGATGGAGAAATGGCAAAGCATAAAGGTCCAGGTGGAAAAAAAACAACATCCCAGGGTACATTTTTTTGTATTTGGGAACTTTTAAAATGTGTAATTTGTGGTAGGTTTTGTTTTGTTGAACTATTAATATTGTAAACAGAATAGGGATGTAACGATTACCGGTCAAATGATAAACTGCTGTAAAATTCCCGACGGTTAGTATTACTGTTTCAAATTTTAATTAGGGGCTGGGCAGCCTAAACTGCCAGGACCCTATTGTTATCCTGCATGTTCTTCTTCTTCTTCCAAGGAAATCCTACTTCCCATGCGCGAAAAATCACCAAACTTTGCACAAAGGTCCAGTCCCATGCCAGATTGCCTCAGCTGCAAAAATAGGCCAATAGTCCTGATGGTGGCGCTACAGCAAGCCTCTAAACTTCAAAATTTTGAAAATTCACAATGAATCAACCATCTGTGCTACAGATTTGCAACTTTCACCAAAATGTAGCCCCAATACTGAAGAAACTTTTGTACATTTGAACCTATTGCAAATTATGAAGTCCATCACTGTAAAACTTATTAAACCTAACTGCTCCCACAATTTTTGCTCAATTGACACCAAACTTGCTACAGAGCATCTTCAGACTGTCCTACACAAACGATCCACACAGATTTTTGATTTATCGAAAATTGAGCCTACAGTGCATTAAAATGTTTGACTGTAAACGGTATTGTAAACATATACTTGCAAATTCTTGCTCAATACATTTTGAATGTTCATTAAAAAAAGACAAAATTTTGGAGTCATGGTAGATGATGTTTGGAAAATATCAGAATTTTATCTCAAAAACTGAATTTTTTACAACATTTTGAATTTCGCTCTCATGCGAACAATTGGAATCAATGCAAAAATGGCATTTTTAAACATCAGTTTTTCACTTATGGAGCCAATAAATCATTGTTAAAAACAAATTACCAACATCTCCATGCTGTCTAGATGTAATTTGTGTATTATCAGATTTTTGTCTTAATAACTGAATTTTTGACAGCTGTTTGAAATCTGCCTTTACACACTAACAGCTGCTGTCTTGCACACAGGTGACTGGCTTAGTCAATTTGTGAAGCTGCATGTAACATTTCCGTTTGCCAATTAGCTCAGTGAGATAGAGCATTGTTCTTGGTGTTGAAGATTGTGAGTTCAAGCCTCAGCTTGTGCAACATTTCCATATGAGAAATCAACCCAAACTTTTCATAAAGGTCCAGTCCCATGCCAGATGTCCTCAACTGGAAACACAAGACAGTAGTCCTGATGGTGGCGCTACAGCAAGCCTCTAAATTTCAAAACTTTGAAAATTCATAACAAATCAACCATATGTGCTACAGCTTTGGAACTTTAATTTTGCCTAAAATTGCCCGGCCCCAACCATTGCTGCGCAGCAGCTATAATTATCATTAAAACCGTGTTTGATTACCACACTTTGAAAAACTCACGATGATACTGCTCATTGCCTGGAAAAGCAGCAGCAGTACTCAGACACAGGTGCGCATGCGCAGTTTGCAATGTTTGGCCTCTGAAAACATAGTGGAAGGCACCGAAGGCACCTGCACAGACAGTGCTCCGGAGATTTTCACCCCCTCTAAAAGGACAAAGTCTGAAGTCTGGACATATTTTGGATTTTATAACGATGCTGAGGGGAAACTAATTGAAGATAGTCACCCTGTCTGCAGAAAATGCAGAAAAAAAATCTCTGCGAAGGGGGCTAACAAATTTGATGAGCCATCTCCGTGTCCACCACCCACAACTATACAGCTAGTGTACTTGTGCCTGGTACACACTACATGACTTTTCTGCCCGTACTGAAAGTCACTATGCCACATTACATGATTGTGGAGTCATAAAAGCGTGCCGTGACTTGGCCGACAGACATGACACTCTACACAATGGTCCACACCAATTATCCCTGGTCGTCTTTCGAGACGTGTGTGATGTCATCAGGTTATTCTTGTCCTATTTTTATTACTTTTACTATTATTTCAGTCACTGTGTCTGTTCATCTGCTAGCCGAAATGTTATTGTAGTAACGTAAAAAGCGCCAGCAGATGGCAAGAGCTACATTTGAAGTACCGTACGCAAACATGCAAGTCGCTGAATCCTCCACAACCAAGTTCCTACAAATGTTTCACAGTAAAGGTCAATTTAGAAAATGGAGGGATTCTCTCAGCCGAGGTTATATTGGGCTTTTAATTTGAAACAAATTCAGTAAGTGTTGAGTTTGAAATGATGGCACAATGAATTAACTTTATCAAGGCAACGGGATCGGATAAAGTTGGCTGTATTCATAGTTTATGTTAATTCAAACATGTTACTTGGCTAAGCAGAACGCTTCAACTCATTATAATTCAATAACATTACATGATTTACAACGAGGGGATAATAAGATAATATACATATATATATATATATATATATATATATATATATATATATATATTTAACTAATTTGTCATTTCGTCAAGAAATTATTGCAAAAATACCCTGAAATATTGTGATATTATTTTAGGGCCATATCGCCCACCCCTAGTTTAAATGTTGAAATCGAACCCAAGGCCGCTACAGCAAGGACACTGCCTTTGTACATAGGACGCCCACCCTACCCACTGAGCTACTTGGAACCCCAATACTGTGGCCTATTAATAGTTTTATTTGAGAATTCAATTTTTAGTACTTCTTTTATTGCTGCCATTACAAACATTCCCAGCTAGAAAAAGGGTGAAAATAGAGAGTAAGGCTGCACAATTTTGGCTTCTCACAATTAAATGAACATGATTGTCTGCGATATTGACATTTCAAATGCATGCTCCACTCACAGAAAACTGAGCTGCATGCCAAATTAAGCGCCTCCTAAACTAATAGCAGCCTCCAGTTCTGAAGAGCTGTCATGCCGCTATGTGTGCACCCTGCAGCAGCAGACTGTGAAAAACTTTACTGAATGTTGCAACTGCAGACGGCAAGACAAAAGTCATCCATCATCGACCATCATCATCTGTTGTTTGTACACAGGAGAGAACAAATGATATGCAAACAGTGTATGAGATGTGTCTGTGCCACAAAGCAACACAACAGACTTTTAAAACCCTCTGAAGAAACACCATAATCTGTAGTACGGTGAATGCATGAAGGCTAAGAAGATAACCCACTAAAAACATATTTGACTGTGTGCTGAGTATGTGGACACAGCTCTCGCTTTGGTTATACTGTTATTCTGTGTTTCCTAATTCTCACCTTAAATGTTTTCAGAAACATAATGTTTTTTTCTCACCGGCAGCATCTTTTTTCAGTTGTTCCCAATGAGGAGAGAGCATATGTGGCTGCATGCAGCAGCCAAGAGAAAAGGTCCCACGCCCAGTGTTGTTTTTCATAGCGCTCCGCCTTTTTTGTTAGGCTGCTCCAAGGGCTTTCTGTTGAAATTCTCTGAACTTTTGAGAAAGGCACTGGAAATGTCACTGCCACTTCTTTAGCTAGGCTACCGTCTACTGTGACAACAAGGACGAAAAAGCTTATTGTTTGGGTGAGGATTGGTCGCGGACACTAGATGTTGCTGGTGAGTGTTGTGCTTTTATCACTGTTAGCTCTGTAAACTTGACCCTCTGTTAATGTTAATGTCTGTGTCAAGATACTGTTTTTATTAGGAATGCACCGAAATGAACCGAAAATGAGTAAACACTTGGTCGAAAACTGGAACACCGAAAGAAAGTATGATGCCAATTTTTAGTACCATTGCGTTTATGGCTATGACTGTGTACTTACTTCACTAGAATCAAGGCATTGCAATTGCATAAATTAATAATAATAATAATAATAATAATAATAATAATAATAATAATAATTCATGCTTCAAAGAATAAATCAGTTACAAAATTATGAAAATATTTATTTAACACTGACATTCCAACAATGCACAATATAAAATAAAATAAAATTGGCTGCTGAAAGATTGTAAAATTAAAAATGTTCTCTCATAAAACACAAAGTGCATTTGAGTCAAGTGCATTTTACAATTTTCTCTGTAGGACTACTACAACAAAGTGCATTCAGAACAAGTGCAGCTGCTGAAAGAGATAACAATATTTTCTCTGTAGGCCAACAACATAATAGTGTATCAAAACAAAGATTGCCATAGCCCATATGTTAACCGTAGGCCGTTAACAACAACAAAAATCCACCAAGAATTGCAAATGTGCAAAGTAGAGAACAAATATATAAACACTAGTCACAAGCCTGTTCTACTTCTTGAGGTAAAGTGGCAGGCCTTCTCATCGAGAACATGAACTTCAGCACTGAACAGTCTCTCGCTGTTAGTGGTTGTGCACGGAGCAGACAGGTACTTGCTTGCCATCTTTGCCAGTTCAGGAAAGCGGCCTTGGTTATTTTTCCAGTAGGCAAGAGGGTTATCACTTCTGGGGATGGGGACTTCAGACAGATAACCATCTAATTGTTGAGCGGTTGAGCTCGTCTTCTGCCTGACATTTGAAAAAGATTTGAGAGATTTTATTTAAATAGGGCCAGTGCATAAATAAACATTTTGTCAAATTAAAAATAAATGTCTAGCAGAAAAATAAAATTATCTGACAGTCACATACAGTGAGTCAGAACAGAGTAGCCTACCTATTATTTGGGGCACTCTCTTGCAGGATTTCACTGAACATATCAGACAACGAGGGTGCATGCCCCTTATCTGGTGCAATGGCTAAGCTCCAGCCTGCATGCACTTTTATTTAGCTGAACACTGTTGAAACAGAGCAGCTAATGCTGTCATAGAGAGAAGTTAACAGACTAAGAATCCCAGCCAGGCAGGTAACAATACATTGTGTCTTATCTTATAATGGCATGCAGTTTGTCTGTTGACCTAAATCGAAAATATTTCCACACTGCTGATTTTTTCCTGAGTAACTAATGTTATTCTCCTCGTCTTTCTCTTGTCTGCTTGCCATTGTCTCCCTGCTGCTGGGTGGGGACACAGGATTTCAAAATTATGAGCTTATCCTAAAGATGATGTTATGGATCAATATTTTCACTTTGCATCGATGATATTGGATCATTAATAATTGAATCAATATATCGATCTGGATCAAAGGATCGTTACACCCCCAACGGTTAAATCTGCAGATTTTACTTTTGTTTCTCAATAACAAAATAAATATGTTTGATAAGGATCCCTTTGCTTTTTTAATGTATTTTGAGTCCATGATGTGTATGGAATGAGACATTTTGCTTGCACTGAAATGATTAGTCAATTACAAATACAGAAATCAATCGCAAACAAAAATGTCTAACACAAACTGGTTCCAGCCTCTCAAATGTAATGATTTGATGTGACTGTCAGTTCTGCTGCAGATTTTTAGTTTTAAGTTATTGAAACAGTTTCTTTTTAAAAAAAGAATCACAGAAATTAGTCTTGTCTTGTCGTCTACTTGTATGTTGTTGATGAGAGTAGGAAGAAGAGGACAGCAGTATACAAGGTCTTCAGCATGAAAAATCAGAGACATAACAACATCCAACTTCGTCCATCACTACAAAACCCACAGAGAATGTGAACTTGTCTTTTTGTCTTTTAACTCATTAGCTGATCAAACGCAAGCTAGAAAGCTAACGTTTGACCAGATAATCAGAAATTTATATGATTTGGGACTTGCTTGGCCTGAACAATAACTCGCTTTGCTTTGACTTAAAGCAGGTGCCTGACTCGACTCACTCGATTCTCACCACAGTAACTTGGGACTTGTTTGAGATTTGAAGGTTAAGACTTGAGACAAGCCTGTGACTTGTACATGTGTGAATTATTCCCACCTCTGCTGAGAACCTTTTTTTCCGGTGCTCTCTGTGTCATGGAAAATTCATTGTCTATGAAGCAGTTCCAGACTTTACTACTGATTATAACACAAACTAGAGTTTTAGCACTCTAGTTTTTGGATTTGGGAGAGAGTTGTTTGTGTTTATTAATATTTTTGGACTATCTTAGATCACAAGAATAACATTTCTGATGTTTAGAAAATGAGGTGTAGTTCTCCCTTAAAAAATGATCTTTAGGTGAGGCAAGTTAAGTTAATTTATATAGCAAGTTTCAACAACAAAGAAGTTCAAACAGTTCTACATATAACATCAAAAGCATCAAGACAAGGTGCAATAGAAACATATTATAAAAGTACAATTAAAAGCAATTCATTAAAGAACTAGACAATGGAAAATAAAAGGTTAAAATCTACTAAGACAGGAATAAAATACAAGAATAAAAGTTACAGTGCAATGTAAGAAATTAATAAATATTTGATTTAATAAAAGGCAGTGGCAAACAGAAAAGTCTTCAACCTTGATTTAAAAGAAGTGAGAATTGGTGCAGACCTGCAGTTTTCTGGGAGTTTGTTCCAGATATATGGTGGATGAAAACTAAATGCTGCTTCTCCATGTTTAGTGTTGACTCTGGGGACACAAAACAGACCTGTCCCTGAAGACCTGAGAGGTCTGGATGGTTCAAACTGTAGTAGAAGGTCAGAAATGTATTTGGGCCCTAAACCATTCAGTGCTTTGTAAACCATCAGCAGTATTTTGAAGTTGATTCTCTTACAGACAAGAAGCCAGTTTAAAGACCTCAGAACTGGAGTGATGTACTTTCTTGGTCTTAGTAAGGACTCGAGCCGCAGCGTTCTGAATCAGCTGCAGCTGTCTGTTTGATTTTTTAGGGAGACCTGTAGAGACACTGTTACAGTAGTCAAGTCTACTAAAGATAGACGCATGGACAAGTTTTTCCAATCCTTTAATCCTTGATATGTTCTGAAGGTGATAGTAGGCTGACTTTGTAATTGTCTTAATGTGGCTGTTGAAGCTGGGTCTGAGTCCATGACTACACCAAGATTTCTGGCTTGGTCTGTGGTTTTCAACGTTGCCAACTGAAGCTGAGCACTGACATTTGATCTTTCCTGTTTGGCTCCAAAAACTGTTTCCTCAGTTATTTCTTTGTTTAATTGAAGAAAATTGTGGCACATCCAATTGCTGATTTGTTCAGTGCACTCCGTCGCACTTGTATTGAACTATAGTCCCCTGGTGACATGGTTATTTAATTTTGAGTGTCATCTGCATAACTGTGGTAACATATTTTGTTGTTCTCCATATTCTGAGCCAAAGGATGCATGTAGATGTTAAATGGAGAGGTCCCAGAATTGAGCCTTGTGGAACTCAGCATGTCATTTTTGTACGCTCAGACGTGTGATTACCTATAGACACAAAGTAGTCCCTATCCGTTAAGTAGGAATTAAACCAGTGTAGTATTTAGGCAAAATAATATTTTTCACATCAGCGGCGTGTCAAGGGACTATATTCAACTTATCTTGCATTGTAACATGCATTATGACAACTTAATAAGGTTTATGTTTGTTTATAAATGAAGTGGAGGAGCCTACAAGTGTTTTGTTCAGTTTGTCTCAGAGGCTGCAGAGGGACTCCGCAGCTTGCTCAGCTGTCTGCTGCTGCTGTGAGAGATCAAATTTCATTGGGGGTGGGTAGTCATTCAGTTTGTTGCCCTAACCAAAGATACTGGATTACTACTGTACTATACAGTATATACTATACTATACTATTACTACTATTATTACTGGTTTATTCACCATCTTTGCCCTAATGTCTTGGTGTCCTTCTGCTTCTTCTTCTTGTGTAACCTTGTGTGTATTGGTGGTTAATACAGCATTACCGCCACCTAGTGGATTGGAAGCGCATTACACCTGTAATGGGCTTTCATTGGGAAAAATAGCTCAAATGCGACCCCCAGTGGTAAAATTAGGTATATAATTAGATATATCGGTTCAGTTAGATATTTGGCTTTAAATCAAACCGGTTGGAAAATGTTCAAACCGGCACAAGCCTAGTAGTATTACGCCATAAAGTCCCACCCAGTTTTCCAGTGGGTCTAGTAATATGTTGTGGTCGACCGTGTGAAATGCTGCACTAAGATCCAGTAATACTAAGACTGAAATTCTGCCAGTGTCTGTGTTTAAGTGGAGGTCATTGAAGACTTTAACAAGAGCTGTCTCAGTGCTGTGGTGTGGTCAATAACCTGACTGAAGGGCATCAAAACAGTTATTTAGTGCCATGAAGTTGTTCAACTGGTGAAAAACTGCTTTTTCAGTGACTTTACTTTAAAAAATGGGAGGTTTGATATGGGCCTATAATTGTTCAGTAGTGGCGTGTCTAGATTATTCTTTTTTAAGAGTGGCTTGATGACTGCAGTTTTTAGGGCCTGTGGGAAGACATCTTGATAAAAGAGACTCATTTACAATTTGTAGAGGTTCTGAGGCCATGCAATGTGAAGCATTTTTGAAAACCAGCCACAACTGGTGTTACATCTGTAGACTGCAGCTGTCCAAGCATCAGGAACCGCTGGCAGTGCTCGGAATCGGGCTGGTTTTCACGTGATCGGCCATGACCTGCGACCAGCTGGTCAGTCTAAAATATGCCAATTGAAAACGCTGGTCAAATTCCCGGCACGCCACATGATTGACATTGTGTAACATCAGCAGCACACACACACACATGCACATGTGCAACTCACGGCTTGGGCGATGTGAGGAAGGGGACCATGCCTTTTTTACTTATTTATTTTAATACTGTACCTGAAGCTATACTTGAGCAAAAAGGAAAATGTTTCTTAACCTGCGTCACTGTTTTTGTGTGTTTGTTTGTTTGAGATGATTATTGAAAAGCTGGTTGTATCTTGGTTAAAATGTTCTAATAAAGGAAGGACAGAAAATATTGCAATATCTTGTGTGCTGTAAAGTGGTTTGAAAAAAATGAAATCGGAATTGGCCAAAATCGGAATAGCCAGATTGGGTTCTCCCTCCTTCAGACAGACCTGCACTTATCTTGGACAGAGAAAAACAGCGACCTGTGTTTTAGACTTCACAATACAGTTACTGGCTGCCACACAGCCTTAACATTGTTGTTTCCTGGTTGATGAACTGAAGTAAAGCAATGCTCTGCTCACCACTGGATTTGATTGCAGCTTTAGCTGTGATTATAATGATGCAGCTATTAGGCTAATTTCACATGTCCATCCATGCATGACAAATGCCTGTGTGTGTGATTGTGTGTGTGTGTGTGTGTGTGTGTGTGTGTGTGTGTGTGTGTGTGTGTGTGTGTGTGAGTTAGTGTGTGTGAGTTTGAGCTAATAAAGTCTGTGGCAGGTATTCAGTTTCAGGACACATCCATGTGCAGCACCAAAGGGTCACGGAATTGCGAAGGCCACGGTTGCTAGGAGACCATCTCCCTACGCTTTTGTGTTCAAGAGCCTCCAGCATAAACTACCGCATCACACCCACAGACACAAACACACACACACACACACACACACACGCTCAGCAGAGTGTGTGTGTGCACAGACAACACAGGCAGATGACTGAAGACTGGCTGTGATCGGAGTTATGAGCTGGGGATGTTTTTAGTTTCCCTGCTGAGAGCACTACACACTATATTTAAGTAAATTAAGATTTATAGTAAATTAGTTCTTGTAAATATGACTTTTAAGGCCCTGATCACACAGAAAGCGTTTTAGCAGCTGGAGGTGCCTTTTTGTAATTGTTATTAATGAGAATGAAGCTTTTTGCTTGCACTTTTTTACTCATTGCGACGTGCCTTGTGTTACTGCACTCTGGATGCCTGGCGTATTTGCTGGAGTGCTCTGAACTCCTTGAGTTGAAAATACTCAAAGCGGGAAAACGCCCCACGTCATCCCTTATTTTGTCATCTTTTTTCCTGTTGTCCAATTGGATGATTTGAGAGGCGGTAGGTCTTTTGTAATGGTCAAGACAACAAATTTACAGTTGGTAAACAGTGGAGAAGAAACTGGTGGTAGCCGTTGCTGAATACCCAGAGCTATATGGCCTGAAGATAGACAGCAGGTTGTCAAACTGCCCCCATGTCTTGCTAAAATATGCCTGGAAACAGCCATTATGAAGGCGAAGCTCCTGGCGAAGCAACTGGTGGTACCCCCCCTGTGATCCACCCTCTTTTTTAGGGTCTCATGTATCCACACAGATCTCCATTTCCCTGTTTTTACTGATAGCCTCTCACTCTCAACCAGAGATACAGCAAGTACCCTCTGCCTGTTCACTTTAGGAACTAGATACTAAGTACTAAGTCAAATAACTTAAATAAATAAATAAACGGTAGATTGATTACACAGGAAGGATAGAATAAGTAGGTGAGTCCCTGGTTACCTGGCAACAATAAAAAGGTGCAGCAAGCGAGGTTTTTTTTTCCAGTTGTGGCATTCAGTTTAAAACATCAAAACAAAACAGTGTGGTGTGCCTTGTGTTTTGCAACCTGCAAAACGCTTTCTGTGTGATCGGGGCCGAAGTCAACCAACAATTATTGTCACTATTGAGTGATCTGCCATTCATTTTCTTGATGGATTTTTTTTGTGTGTTTATAAAGTGTCAGAAAATAGTAAAAATATCAGTTGAAATAATAGTTGATTAATTTTCTGTTAAACATCTTATAAATCAACTAATAAGCTAATCATTTCAGTTTCATATGGTACAGGTAATTTTATGTCACAATAACACCTTACCACAACAGTCCAACCATTATTTGAATATAACTTTCAATTTGATTATTTACAAGATGCAGTGAAATATGACTTTATTGTCATTACAATAGTTGTGTCTTCATAATATGCATCTACACAAATCTAATATCCACAACTACTGTCCCGTTTTCGGCATGAAAAAGAAACACCTTTGGGTTGAACTACTACTACTATTACTACAACTATACTAAAGCAAAACAGTTTGTGTGGAACATTGTGTAGATGTTAAACTTGGACTTTGAGCTAAACAAAGGGATGTGTTAGTATTGTAGCAATCAGCTAATCTGATGGAGGGGTCTGTAGTTCCAAAGCTGGGTCAACAGACAGTAGACTTTAAGCATAACTCATGCACAAACCTTGTAATGCTACAGGGTAAAATCTGTTTCCCAAAGCTGCTGTTTGGAAGCTGTCTGCCTCCACTATACTGAACACTTCTGCCGCTGCTGCTGCAGCTATTTTTAGTGTGTGGGTGTTGAGGGGTCCAGATCAGCCTACCAGATCATGGAAGCGCTGCAGAGACCCCCCCACCACCACTTGTGCACGAACACACACAGAGCACTACATAACAGTATGGGGTGGGGGTGGTGATGAAGAATGATATCTGATGAAATGAGACAAAATAGTGGCACTGCAAATGTCTAGCACACAGACAAGCTATCTGATCTCTCCATCAGTTGAAAGGGAGGTGGAGAACTGCTGTGGAACATCAGATATGGTAGTATCGGTATGAAGACAGTGTAAGCTATAAGAAATGTTGCAAATCGCCGAATCATCATGTTCTTACCATAGACTGCAGAGTTGGAAATTGGCACCAGCCTCCAGCCAAAGGTATGCAAGTGGCTGCTAGATATGCTTCACTCACCAGCAGAAAAAAACAATGGCAATCTATTGAATGGCTGTTAGATTTTGGAGTCCACCAGCCACAGTGGCAGGTGGACAGAAAAGTTAATTTTCCAACCAAGACAGTTAAAGATGGACGATGTGTCTCTACTTCCACCCACTGTACAAAAATGAAGCCAAAATATTCTGGATACGGTGCTGCCATCTTGCACTGGTTATGTCATTTGGAACCAGTCTGCATAGTAGCGATCTTAGCAGTATTGAGTTTCCGCACCATTTCTGGGGAGTGCCATTGATGGCAAGCACAATGATTGGCACACTCAGCTGTCAATCATGACATCAAAACCTCTTTTTAAAACATTAAATAACTTATTATTATCAAATTTATTAGACAACACTTGAACATACAGCAGGGTGATAAGAATGACATTATATGACAGAAACCATCTTTGAAAAAAAATGTATGTGACTTGTCCTTTGACCTTTCAGTTTGGCCCATGTCTCATCCGCTAAATTGGGGTTGAGGGGTGGTTTATGACCAGTACTGCAGCCAGCCAGCAGGGGGCGATCCAGATGTATTGGCTTCACTTTTGGGGAGCTGTTATGCCATCCATCTATTATACAGTCTGTGGTTCTGACTGATTAGTGGGGTGGGGTGGTCATGACCTGTCTGACAACAGTCATGATTATTTTCATAACAGTGATGTGTAACAGTTTGAAAGGCACTGACAAATGGGGCTGTCCTTCCATAAGGACTTCATATGAGCTCCAGGTAGCTTGTAAAGGTAATGTGGATTTTTTATTTGTAATGTTAAGTTTGGAGGACTTGTTGGTTTTAACTCTCAACCAGCCAGGGTAACCTTGCTGCTACTCTTTGTTATGTGACCGTGAGAGGAGGAGAGTTTGAGAATGCAGAGGACATCACTCTGCTGCTTAATATTTGTCAAGGACGGGAGACAGCGTTCATTGATCTCTTAATGAAGGAAATGAAAGGGAGTGTTAAGGCTCACATAGAGAGCAGCCCCGGGGCAACCTTTGTGCATGCTGGATGACATTGATGTGTATAGATATTGCCGGCTGGCTTTTAATGAGAAAATAGACACATCAAGATTTTTTCAGCACTACTCCTGTACTGATGGACCATCAAAACTGCATGAATGAGACTGACACAGCTGTACAGTTGTTAATACTTCCACCCTTGTAAGCAGAACAGAGTTTACATGAACATGATGCCAGACTGAAAGATAAAGTCCAAATTAAAAAAAGAAATTCAGCCTGATTATCAGTGTGATAAATACTTTGAAGAGCTTTGAGAATACCTTTGGATTGCCTAGTGTTTCATAAGTGTCTGTTTTGTTTGTTAGTATCAACCTTAGCTTTAGAAATCTTTAGCCAGCAGCAGAGACTGAACAATGAGGAACAGAAAGCATTAGACTACTGCTGTAACAATGTGGTGCTAAATACTGATTAATAGTTTTTATGCCTGTGCTGGCGACAGAGGAGGCGGTGGCATTATGTTTTTGGGTTGTCTACCCGTCCCATTCCTGTGAACCCGGTATGTCAAGAACACTGTAAGATAATTTCTTCAGATTTTGCACAAACATTTACTTGGACTCAAAGATGAACTGATTAGAATATGGTGGTCGAAGGTCACTGTGACCTTGCATCCATCTCGTTCTTGATATCTTGATATCTCAAGAAGGCCTTGAGGGAGTTTCCTCAGCTTTGGCACAAACGTCCACTTAAACTCAAGGATGAACTGATTAGAATTTGGTTGTTGAATGTCAAAGGTCAAGGTCACTGTGACCTCACAATATGTTTTTGGCCATAACTCAAGAATTAATTTTCTGATTATGACAAAACTTCACACAAAAGTCTAACAGGATAAAATTATGACGTGATGAAATTTTATATCCCAAAGGTCAAAGATCAGCTTCACTGTGACATCATAAAGTTCTGCAAAAACACTTCTGGCATTGCTTGACATCATATCTCAAGAACAGAAGGGAAGACTTTTGATCAGATACTGGATTGGTGACACTCATCTTGGGTGTCCACCTTGAATCTGTGCTAATTGTATACATCTTCTGTGCTGCTGAGAAGATATGTGTGAAGCATCCATGTTTTCACATACATGGATAAACTGTAAGTGCAACTTGACAGGTGCGCAGAGGCATACAGTAATGAAGCAGTAATTCTAATTTTTTCATAATTATCAATACTATTACAAGCAAGATATCTGGTGATCCTAAATCATGTTATGCGGGAATAGCTGACCACTGCATACAGTGCTGACAGGGGTTGCCACGGTATATCGGTTTCAAGGTATACTGTGATATTAAAATTGACGGTTATCATGCAGCACATTTGCTTATCTACGATATTGAAAAAAAAAAATGCAGCTGGACAGAAAATTTTCCCCTTCGTTTTAGGTAAGTCATGCAGTAATAAAACATTTGTTCAACCAAAAATATATAATATAATATTATATATATATATATAAAATTTACATTCTTTTAAGGGTCATTCTGACAGATAATAAAGTAATAATTCTGTAATACAGACCATAAAACCACAATATTTACTGAGACACTTTTCGTATTGTGAAAATCTCATACCACTGATAACAGATGAAGAATGGCAATTTGTCTGTGTATTTCAATAGAAAAGCACTAAATCTCAGGCATGGAAAGAATTCTGCTGTAAAAATGTAGTTTTTATCTTTCTTAGGACAGTACACTATGGCAATGGAAGTGGTCAGTGCTGGAGGAACAGTGACTGTCAAACTTCAAACTGCTATCATGTGTTTTTGGAATGCCAAAATATGCAGAATTATTGGGAAGAAATACACAAGGCAAAACAATCCCTCTTTAATACGCATATACCATTAGATTCCAAAGTTATATTTTTAGGCTATACCCCCCCTGAAGTAAAAGGTATTGGCAAATACTTTATGGGTATAGATGGACATATTCATACAACTCTGGGAAAAATGGGTGCAATGCGTCAAACCTTTGAGACCTGAGTTTAAGATAAATACTTGAAGGAACATACTACTTTAATTTATTAATTTTTCTTTTTGTCTCTTCTGTGTTCTCTTCTGTGTCCAGATATGGCATTGTAATGTGCAATTTGTGAAGCTTAACTGCTACAAGCATTATATTTACTCATTTTTATCTCATTTTAGCCTTTATCTCTACCTCTCTGGTTGTGTATTGTTTTGTTGTATTGGTTATATTCCCTTTTTCATAGCCATCTTCTTAAGGTGTACAGAGAAAGTAACAATTCCCATCATGTAAATCCCCATTGTCACATCTATCCCATCATTTTTTGTTGGACCAAGATGCATCATCCATTTTCTGGTCAGAGCCTTTATCCCTGGTGGCAATTGTTTTCTTAATTAAGAATAAAAACTTCTTTTTTTTTTTTTTTAACTTTTTTTGTCACACCATCAAGAATATCATGATCGCAAAGATAGCCTGAAATATGGTGATATTATTTTAGGGCCATATCGCCCACCCCTAATCCAAATGAATATGGGGTAAGAGGCTGTATTTGTGATATAAGATTATTTTTTGCAACCTTCTTTTTTATGTTTGGGTGTAGGTGTGGGTTTTTTAAGTTTATTTATTTATTTTTAAGTTCATTTACTTTGTAATTAATGTAATCAGTAGTTCATGCAGCAGCACTGTATGTCTTGTCAAGATTCAAACTCAGTATCATGTAACATAACATCAGTATGTCAAACAGAGATTAACTTGTTTTAGAGCCTGTTGTTCCTGACATGGTCATGTTGAGTGTTTGTGGGTTTTCAATTTTACTGTATCGAGTCCACAGAAGGGGGCCACATAATGGTGTTGTCATGTGTGACCTGAAGTAATTACAGCTTCCCAGTAACAAGAAACCCCAGAGACGTTTACACTCTTTACTGTGCCTGTCCTCGTGGGACTAAACCCACTGTGCATGTTTTAATTCATTGGATTTTTACAGCTGGCAGCCACAGGGAATACTGATGATATGGTGATGATGAAGAGTTCACTTGACTGAACAGACAGACAGGCAAGCATGTGCCAGCATGCAGCACATAGACAGATACAAGATGTCTCCAACCTGCCAGTGTCAGCCGCCAGTCTGGATGCATGTCAGAGGACAGCTGCTGGCCCTAGTGTCACACAAGTGACACTGAGAGCTAAGCAATACATATTCTTTGTTTTATAACTGACTTACAATAACAACATGATACTCCAACTTGGTTGACTTAGACTTAGACTTTATTGTCCCCTTGAGGAAATTCTTTTCTACAGCACCATCTCCATTCCCCAATGTCCACCACAGAACAGAACAACACACCAAATATATACACCAAAACTTCTGAGAACAGGAACTGTTAAATGACAGCAAACTTGAATTACTGCCTGTGGTTGTATGTCTTTGCACACCAGTCAAGTTCTTCTTACATCCATGTCTGTGAAAACACGGAGGCTTCACACCCATTCCCCACCCAACAGCACAGAAGATCTATATCATTAGTACAGTTTCAAGATTAGTGTCTTGGGTGTC
Organism: Epinephelus lanceolatus; assembly: GCF_041903045.1. Classification (NCBI taxonomy): domain Eukaryota; kingdom Metazoa; phylum Chordata; class Actinopteri; order Perciformes; family Serranidae; genus Epinephelus; species Epinephelus lanceolatus. The sequence continues at coordinate 42,743,118 of NC_135739.1, forward strand.
CACTGACCAAATACTTCCCCTTCTGTTCCTGACACTGAATAATGGCCAGAAAGTGTTTTATAGAATATTATGATATCACAGTGAAGTTGACCTTTGACTTTTGGATATGAAATATCATCACTTCAATATTTTATCCCGTTAGACATTTGTGTGACGTTTTGTCATAATTATCACTTAATTATGTTATGTATACGAGTTATGGCCAAAAACATATTTTGTGAAGGCACACTGACCTTTATCTTTGACCTTCATCCACAAAATTCTAATCAATTTATTCTTCAGTCCAAGTGACTGTGTCAAATTTAAAGAAATTCCCTCAAGGTGTTGTTGAGATATCGTGATCACAAGAATGAGACAGACAAGGTCACAGTGACCTTGACCTTTGACCTATGACCACCAAAAATTAATTAGTTCATCACTTAGTCCAAGAAGACATTTGTGCTATATTTGAATAAATTCCGTTGAGGCATTCTTGAGATATCGTGTTTACAAAGATGGGATGGATGGACGGACAACCTGAAAACAAAATGCCTCTGGCTATGGCTATTGCTGGCACGGAGGAATACTAAAAAAAAAACTGTGCACCTGTCAGCTGGTTGCTTGGTTAGACTACAGTTTTTACCAAGGATGTATAATAATACCTAGATACTGGACGCCAACATGGCGCGTGTTCAGTCCTATGGATTAACTCACCTGGTGCATACACCAAAAAGGTTTCTTTCTTCTAGATTTACTTGAGCAGCGTGCAGCCCACTGAAAATGCGCAGTAGTGTCCCTGCCTGTGAGTTCCTGCTTGGCTCATAGACTTTACATTGCGAAGAAGTCAGTTTTTTTTTCAGGCAAGGCAATGTTGAAGATGAAGTATAACCTCCATACACGATGAAGTAGAACCTTCATTCATACCTCGTCATATCAGTTTGAATTGATGCCACAATCTTTGGAAGGCTGATACGATGATAGTTGTACATGTGCTTGCTCTGTAATTGTTTAATTTTGTGTTATAGCAGAATAGTTTCTTGAGTACTAAAATGGTTGTTTCTGGTGTTATTATAATGGTTATGTCTTTTGAAGTGTGAAGTCTAAAATATTTCCAAACTGCTGATTTATTCCCGAGATGGGACAAAAAACCTCATCGTCTTGTACTTTGCAGCTTGCCATTATCTTGACAGTAAATAAAGATGTATCTTCAAAATTATTACATATGGAACAATGTTTTTGCTTTGCAACAATGGTACTGGATCATTGGTCAGTGAAGTGATTTTTTTACACCCCCTGTAAGGAGTGGATTAAACAATGTGTTTGTGTCTCTGGTAAGTTGGTAACTTTAGCATCTCTAGTTAAGTAGTTATCTGCACCAGTAACTCAGCATAACTTTCAAGAACAGGTTACATCAGAAAAAGCCTTGTTTCAGGGCTGACACATTATCTGTGTGGGAGTCAGTGTCATAACACTGATGCTCAGATGCAGAATCACAGATCCTTTTCTCATGTAAAATATGTTGTTACATAAATCAGACCCTTTTTTTGTCCAGATAACTCATCAATATCATCACCATCATCATCATCATCATCATCACTATCATTATCATCATCATCATCATAACTAACTTAAAAAAATTATCAGTATTTTTTTGTTTTTATAATGAAGTGGGTCTAATATTTAACTTTTTCTAATTATAAGGTTATATACTATATATTACTAATAATAACTAACCACAGTACAGATGTAGCCATCATGTGTTTGATTAAGGCCATTTTGTAGGGTTCAGATTTTCATATGTATGAGATAAAAATGTTAAGATGTCAGCCAGAAATGGAGTTTCCAACCAACTCATGGAGCTTATGTTTGCTAGCTTGCGCATCACAGCTAATTAATACTGCAAGCAACAGTTGACATTTAAGCAAAATAGACAGACTTTTACTAAAAATGAGAAGCTGCTTTCGTCTGCCTCTGTCTGAGGTCAGGAAACCGTTGTTTATGTAAATGTTTCTCAGCCATCATAAGCTGCATACATGCACTGCCAGATCATAAAGCTTGACAGTCATAGCAACAGTAACTAAGGTGGGCGGGGCTTGGTAAAGGGTCAATTGTGCTGTGGTGCTTTTGAACCAATCATTGACCATTTACTCACCAGTGAAATGTTGTGCTCATGGCAAATGTAACCTTCCGGTTTGGTGATGACAAAAAAGCAATTCTCTCTGGAGACCACAGACTATTAAAACATGGATGGCACTGATAATTTTGAAGGGCTGGATGTGGTTTAACTGCTTGCTACATCCTGATAAAGGAAATAAATGAAGCCAGAAATTTCAAGTCAAATGAGTGCACCTGGGTGGAGACAAGAAAACATCAACCACCACAGCTGGCTTTGATCAATCTTCCAATGCTGCCCTCATATTTCATGTATTTCATTTCAAGACACAGACAACAAGAACAAGAACATCATGTGTTTTCAAATATGATGAATCATTTTGAGAGAGATTTGGAGCCGGCATGTACTGGTACTTTACAGTATTTTGAAGAATATTTGGACATCAGGTAGAGATGATGACCTAATCAAGCTGGTAATTCTGCCCCCAACAATCACGTAGGTCATTGTTTAGTCAGTACTGACTTACATAAGACATCAGCCATGATTGCTAATATTAAGATAAGTGACTGAGGGTGCGTGTGTGTGTGTGGAAAGTGAAAGAGAAGGTCATGCATTTAACATGAGACAGTTTGAAACTGGACAGAGCAGCCATGAATGTTTCATTTGATCCACAGAGTTCATTATCCTGTGTGTGTGTGTGTGTGTGTTTCATGCATGTACGGAACTGAGAGAGCAATGGGGTGTGGTGAAAAGAGCAGCTTCACCAATATGATGGTAAGGTACTGTGACATTGCATCATACAGCGGATGTTTTACATCCTAATGTGCCATCCTCTGCATTTTGGCATTCTTTCCTGTTCCCATGTCTTCCTATCTCTGTGGTGGTGCAGTCAGTCTAGCAGTCTAATAGCAGATGCCACATTGCAGTCTTTGTGCATATGTGTGTGTGTGTGTGTGTGTGTGTGTGTATGTGTGCGTGGCTGTAAGACAGATGCTGGTTTCTTTTTTGTAGAGACTGCAATCTGCAGGGCTTCTAAAGCGAAGTCTTGATATACAGGTTTCAATTTGCTACTGGCCCTTTTACGGCTGAAATCATCAAAAATAGGCTTGCGCATGCTGGCAACAGAGGTGGCCTGTTTTTGCCCAGCCATCCAGACTAGTTTGCAAGATTAAACACTGAATTAAAATTATTACCAGCTAAGGTTGGGTGGTATCTATTTTTTCATACTGTCATACCTCCCTGAAATTTCACTGGGGTATAGAGGTGATTTTGCTACATTCCACAGACTCTCCTAGATTAATAAATAAACTAAAAACAGACTCACAAAATGTCAAGAGAGGTAACATTCTTACAACTATTTTCCTTTCCTCCATACAATCTCTAAATTCATGTTTTTGTGCCTCTGCGTCAGCGATAGCCGTGGTCAGGTTATGTTTGGTATGTTTTTGGCTCTGTCCATATGTTCATCCGATCCTTTGGAACATGATATCTGAAGGAAATTTCTTCAAATTAGGCACAAATGTCCACTTTGTCTCAACAATGAGCTGATTAGTTTTTGGTGGTCATAGGCCAAAGGTCAAAGTTACTGTGACCTTGTCTGTCTCATTCTCATGAATGTGATATCTTTTTTTTTTTTTAATCTTTATTTCGAACATAGATAAAATAGAACAAAATGTAGGTGATCAATAAGGTAATCAGTCATACAAGGAAAAAAAAAACCCAAAAAAACAAAAAAAAAACCAATCATAGTAACAGAGGTAAATGTTTAGCGTTCGAAAAGGACTAGGTAGAAGTGATGCACTTATTTTGACCTGCCCCTTATTTCAAGTAATGTTGCTACAAATAAATATAGATTCAGAGATGCATAATAGTATGCATACATACATAATCAAAGAAATACAATCACAAATGCGAGTTGGAATACTTCTGGTTCTAACTATATGTAAGTGATACGAGAAAACCTAGTTGCAATGTGGATTGGATACCCATGGAAGGAAGGTACTTACTGCCCGCTGTGCTACTGCCCGCTGTGCTTCATATTCATGCAATCTACTGTTTTTGAACAATCTTTTAAATTTGTTTAAAGTGCGGCTGTTTTTCATTTCATCTGTACATTCATTCTATGTTTTGACTCCTTTGACTGTGATGCTGTGATATTTGGAATTAGTTCTTACCAGGGGTTTATTGAACATGTCAGATCCTCTCAAGTTATGGTGCTTGTCTCTTGCTCTGAACAAATTCTGAATATTTTGTGGCAATGACTGATTTTTTTAGCTTTATACATAATCTGTACAGTTTTGAGGTCGACTAAATCCTTAAATTTGAGTGTTTTTAGTTTGATAAAGAGTGGGTTTGACGGTTCACTGTAGGTAGTTTTGTTTACTATTCTTATCGCTTTTTTTTGTAGTGTAAATATTGATTTGGTGTTGGTATTATACGTGTTCCCCCACACCTCCACACAGTAAGTTATGTATGGAAGTATAAATGAGCAGTACAGAAGGTATAATGACTTTTGACACACGCGATCTTTAACTTTGTAAAGGATTGCGACTGATTTTGATATTTTATTTTTAATATAATTAATGTGTGGTTTCCAACATAGTTTATTATCAATTATTGACAATTTTGCTGTCAGAAATTTTATTTCAGATACTCTTTCTATTTCTATATCATTTATTGTGAGTTTTTTGCTTGTGGAGGTTGCAGGATTTCCAAATATTATGAATTTAGTTTTGCTTAAGTTCAGTGTTAGTTTATTGTAGTCAAACCAACTCTTTAGTTTTTTTTAAATCATTTTCCACATCGTCCAGAAGCCGTTCCAAGTTGTTACCACAGCACAATAAGTTGGTGTCATCTGCAAATAATATTGTTTTCATTATTTTGGAGATTACACATATTTCATTGATGTATAATATAAACAGCAATGGTCCCAGAACAGATCCCTGTGGAACCCAACATGTGACATCCATCAGATTAGAGTTGACGTTATAAATATGAACATATTGACTTCTATTTTTCAGGTAACTACTTAGCCATGTTAAAGCAACCCTTCTAATTCCATATTTGAATAACTTTTTTAATAATAAGTTGTGATCAACAGTGTCAAAAGCTTTTTTCAGGTCAAGAAATACACCTACTGCATATTCTTTAATTTTAATTGCTGTTGTTATTGAATCAACAAATTCAATTATTGCACGGGCAGTTGTTCTTTTGGATCTGAAACCATATTGCTGTTCACATAGTATTTTTTTTTTGTGATGAATTCATTTAGTCTTGTGTAAAATATTTTTTTTCCAGTATCTTGGAGAACTGTGGGAGTAATGATATGGGTCTATAGTTTGTGAGTATGTGTTTATCTCCAGTTTTGTATATTGGTATGACTAGAATTCCAATCAGTTTATTTTTATATTTCTTATAAAGAGTGTTCATCTTCTGCTGTTCTTTTCTTTAAGAATTCTTTATATAATAGATTTTTTTTCTTACACGCATTTTGTAGTCCCTTGGTTAGCCATGGTTTATCAGGAGATTTATGTTCGATTACTTTGTTTACTAATGGACAGTGCTTGTTATAGAGCGATGTAGTTAGGGTCAGAAAATGTCCATATGCTTTATTTACATCATTCACATATATTTTGTTCCAGTCTTAGTCTAACAGGTCCATCTTAAGGGAATTAATTGCGTCTTGTGTTTTATGTCTGATTGTTTTTATTGTTTGAGTGTCTCTGTTGGTCCTAATGTAGCTCTGTACTAGTGCAAAAACTGGTAGATGGTCACTTGCATCGTTTATTATTAACCCACTAGTTATTTTCCTGTCAATAATATTTGTAAATATATTGTCTATTAGCGTAACACTGTGTAGGGTTATTCTTGTTGGTCGAGTAATTGAGGGATATAGACTCATACTATACATAGAGTTGATAAATTTTGCAATTGTGTTGTTTTCAAGCGGATTTAGGAGATCAATGTTGAAGTCTCTGCAGATGAGGACCATTTTCTTATTAGTAATTGAATCAAACAGATGCAGTATTTTCTCCATGAAGGTTTTTAAACATGATCCAGGGGTCCTGTAGATACAGCTAATAAGAATATTTTTTGACTTTTCAATCTCAATTTCAATGGTGATACATTCCATGATGTTGTGCAGTGTTAGTGACATGCTTTTTACAATTTTACTATTGTAGTTCCTATCTACATATAGGGCAACCCCCCTCCCTTTTTCCCACTTCTGTTTATGTAGTAGATGTCATATCCCTCCATACCGACCATATCAACTTGATTCTCATTTAGCCAAGTCTCTGAAATGGCTACCACTGTAAAGTTTTTGTTAAACTGTGCTAAGCAGGCTTTGATCTTGGAATAGTTAGAATTGAGGCTCCTACGGTTGAAATGTATAATTGATATTGTTCCATCCATTGTTATGTTCTGATTGAATTGTTCGTCTGTATAGTATTCACAACAGTGATTATGGGCGCTGACGTAGAAATTGTTTTCAGGATCAATTTCATATTCTAAATCTTGTGATTTGTGCTCTGTGTATTCAAATGTTTTTAGTCCCAGGTATTCATGCTCCATTAAGGGTGATGGTGGTGGATCAGTACTTGTCATAGGGTCAGTTCATTGGATGAGTTGTGTCATTGCTTGTAGCAACTGTCTGAGTTTTTAACTGCAATATTTGTCCAGTTCAGTGATGTCTTTGATGACCAAAACCTAGGCTTCTTCCGGTGATCCTTTCAGTTTTATGTAAACCTTACAGTTAGATGTCCATGTTGACTGGATTTTGTTTTGTTTTCTCAGGATGTGTGCTTGTCTTGCAATGTCAGCGTTTTTCTTGGTCAGATGTTCATTGATGTATACACTGGTTCTTTTGAGCTTTCTTCCCTGTCTTAACAGTGTGATTTTTTGTTTCCGGTTTACAAATGTTTGGTTTTTCATTTTTATTTTACCGTGGAAGGAGGTGGCAGGCCTCGATGTCCCTACTGTCCAAGGTTATTCCTTTGCTGTCAAAGAAGGTGATGATTTGTTGTTCCAAAGAGTCCAGGTCAGTTTGGGTGGGCTCTCGGCTCTCTGCTGCAGCTGCAGCTCGAGCATATGACCCAGGTCTGGTCTCCAGTCCGCTGATGATCAGATCATTCATGCGGGTATACTGTTCAAGTTCTGACACTCGGCACTCCAAAATTGCAATCTTTTTATCTTTTTCTGCATTTTGTTTCTGGAGCTCTTTGATTTGCCCAACCATATCCAGTATCAGGTTTGCTGAGTGGAAATATTTGATATTTCTCCAGACATGTAGTTGAGCGATCTCTTTATCTCCTCCACTTCCTCCTCTGTGACTGAGTTCTTCTTTGGTGGCATGTTGGCTGACGCGCCTAGTGATGACGATAACGTAGGCAGGGGCTACCAATCCTCGCACTGAGCGGCAGAAAACAAACCAAGCGAAGGCAGAGAAGAGAACGGCCGCAACTGAGGACTGTTTAGCTTACTACAAGTAACGGCGATGAATTGCGGTACACACACAGCAAAGTCGACTCAGACACAGACACCAGCTCTCTCACAGACACGAGTCTACACGTGGTTCTGGCTGGGAGTCTGTAGAACCCAACCACACTCAATGGCCAACCAAGGCAGTCAGTAATGGGGTACCGATCAGAGAAGCCTCAGCTGGCAAAGCAAGTAACTCTCAACCACAGATTTAATCCCCACACACATAGCAATTGGTAACTTACCCCAGTGAAGGTGATCGCTGCTGGGAGAGTAGCTGCTGGACAGCGAGTTAGCATGCACAGCTCACAGATGCAAGTCCGCAGCAAAAGTGGAGAGTGGAAACTCCCCACCGAGCCGCTTGCAGAGGAGAGTACAGCAACAAGCCGTTACAAAGTTTTACCGGAGGACTCCAATCTGATCAGCAACTGACCAAAACAGTACAGCCAGGTCTTGGCCAGTGGAGAGGGTACAGACCCACAACACACCAGCGTAACAGGGAAGTGACGAGCGTGCGACAAGCGTGCGACAAGCGTGCGACAAGCGTGTGACGAGCGTGACGAGCGTGACGAGCGTGAGTGACGAGCGATATCTTAAGACCACTGTGAGGGAATTTCTACAAATTTCTTCAAAAAAGGGGCGTCAGTGGCTTAGTGGATAGAGCAGGCGCCCCACGTATAAGGCTGTTGCCGCAGCGGCCCGTGTTTGGAGTCCAGCCTGTGGCCCTTTGCAGCATGTCATCCCCTCTCTCTTTTTTCTTCAAAAATACTCCTCAGATGTTCACTTGGACTCAACAATGAACTGATTGGATTTCAGTTGTCAAAGATCAAGGTCAATGTGACTTTGCATCTCAAGAGCACCCTAAAGGAATTTCTTAAAATTTGACACAAACATCCACTTGAATTGGAGAATAAACTGATTAAAATTTTGTGGTTGAGGGTCAAAGTTCAAGGTCATTGTGACCTCACAAAATATGTTTTTGCCCATAACTCAAGAATTCATACACTTATTATGACAAAACTTAACACAAATGTCTAACAGGATAAAATAATAGAGTGATGATATTTTATATCCAAAAGGTCAAAGGTCAACTTTACTGTGCCATCATAATGTTCTGCATAAAACACATTATTCAGTGTCATATCTCAGGAACAGAAGGGGAGACTCTGGATCAGATACTGAATTGGTGACACTAATCTTGAGTGTCCACTTTGAAACTGTGCTGATTGTATAGACCAGCTGTGCTCCTGGGGGTACAGTGGGTGTGAAGCATCCATGTTTTCACAGACATGTGTGTAAACTTTGAGAGAAACTCGACTGGTGCGCGGAGGGAGACACCTGGGGGGCGGTAATTCTAGTTTTTCAAATTTATATCTTGAATAATAATCTAAACTTAAAAATAACAATTATATTCAGTTTTCTTCACAGAAATGAATAAAATCCTAAACTATAGGCCTACTAAATATATTTTAAACAGGTTTCCTTACACCCCTTAAAATGAAGAAGGCCTCGAGACCACCCATGAAGCTTTGGTGACCCCTTGTGGGGGTCAGGACCCCAGGGTGGGAACCAATGCAGTAGATCATTGAGCTCTGCACTATGCCAGCTAGCAAGCCAACAGCACAAAATAATAATAATGCAGGTACAATTCCGTGTTAGGACGTAGTTTTCTAGTTTGTCAATGAAAACACAAGCCTTATACATAGTGGTCTTGTGTCCTTGTCTTTGGCAAGGGAGGATTTTTGATTTCAAGACACAAATCTCTGAGTCATGGTATTTGACGTTCTGTGCATGACCACAGATAATATCGTTGCTAAGCATCTAGTGACTTGCATGATGTAGTGTTTACACTGGGTTTCTCCACTAAATATTGTATATATATCAGGACATTCTGCTACAGCATTGTTTTGAATTCAATTTCAGTTTTCAATTTTATTTATAAAGCCTAATATCACAAATTTACAGCATATGACGTCTCTCTGTCCTTGGATCCTCACAGCGGATAAGGAAAATCTCCCCCCAAAAAACCCTTAAACAGGAAAAACTGGTAAAAACTAAGCCTGAACAATATATCTTTTAAGCATCGCCATTGCGATACACATGTGTGCAAGTGATGCGCGTAAATCTTGCTTCCATTTTAATGACTGACCAACAAAAGATGTCTAATTTAGTGGAATAAAGAATAAACGGCCTATTCAAGTGCTGGAATTTGTTATTTAAGTGACAACGCCTGAACGCAACACAGGCTCCGCTCCACTGACTGTGTGCACAGTGCCATGCTGTGGGTTCGGGCCTGTATAAATGTCTCGGACTCGGGAAAATGCGGCCTGAGCCGTGCTCTAGTGTGCTCACCTGTGTCTGTGTGTGTGTGTGTGTGTGCATGCGCGTGCTCGGGCCGAGCTCTACTGTGTGCGATACAGAGAGCAGAGTAGGGTTGTAAGGCGTGACCAGTAGAGACAGAAATTACATGCCGTCTTGTAAACGATATAAGTCATCACATTATAAGGTGAAATGTTTCACCGTATAACATGATAAATAGTATAATGTTATGTTATTATATGAAGCGTCCGTCATGCAAAATGATAAAACTTTAGTCAGAGCTTTAGTCAAGACAGAGCCCTCTCCTCTCCTCATAATATGCTTTACTCACAAGTGTGTGAATTGACCTGGATATGAAGTGTCCGTAGCGCCAAATAATATAACGGTAGTTTCTAAAGAGCTAAGGCTAAAAAAAATAAAATAAAAATAATCAGAAGCAGCAGTGCTAGTTGCATATAGGGGAAACACTGACAGAGATGGTGGTTTCACCATGTGAAGTGCCTCACAAGTGCCTATTTTTAATTTTATGCTATTGCATTCAAAGCAATATCAGCCTAATAATTCCAGAATGATTCATTCTCATCAAGTAGAGCTACTAAAGTCATCTGGTGGAAAATAATGCATCCTTAAAAAGATATATAAATCGCAATATCGCTGGGGGCAAAAAAAAAAAATTAAATTTTTTCCAATATCATGCAGCCTCATCAACCTGAGCAAATTACTATTATAGACTATAACATACCTGAGATGGGGTAACGGGAGTTTAACTACAAGCTAGGCGGCTGAAAACAGTGCATTTCTCCACCTGTAAGTGATGCATTTTCATGAGATGTTTGGAAAGATTGCTCATGTTTCTGCCCTAACATGCAAAGGAGGTGTTGAACTTGTGGCAACAATCAGTGTTGGTATCAATTCTTGTGAAGTATAACCATACTTAGGAGCATTTTGCTCTCTTTGCCATTGTCACTCTGCACGTTTACATGCACAGTTAGGTGGAGCTACAGTTATAGCTTGACTAGGCCATTTAATTGGACTGCTGTCCTTGTCCCAGTATACAAATGTGGGAGGGGAATTGATTTATTGGCCGAAGTATGTCCGACTCCACTACGATAGGTGGCAAGATGCCCCCTTTCAGCTTGTTAGTATCAGACCTATTTCCGGTTGCCCTATTACTTGACAGACCAAACAATTGCCATTCTGTGTATCCCATCCATCCATTTTAAAATATTTAACTCTTTCAGCTGACACAACATGAACTGTGTCAACTTGTCTGTCCAAAAATGCATGGCTCTGGATGTAAATTTCTTCATATTGTTATCAGCGTTCTCTTCTGTTTCGCATTTAATGCCATTCGACTTTGGGGTCAAAGCCCAGGGTAGAAACTGTGGAGCAAATGCAGAGCACCTAGGCCAGTTTGGGTCTGAATGACTGCATACACAAAGGAGGAATTTGACTCCCAATCACATTATCTTGGTGTGTTAGTCTTACTTTGAGATATTTGAGTTAGTATAATTGCAGTTGGACTAACATGTTAACGTGTATTTTAAAAGTCCAGTTTTAGTCAGATTAACACAATAAATTTATTTTTTTCTAATGTCACGTGAATGTACTGACTGGGGCCCGTTTAATACTGCATTTTGATACCCCTCCAACTTATAGAGCTTGACAAGTTGTCACACTCGGTCATACTGAATTGCAATACAAGTCTACAATATGGCCATTAGATTATTTTCCAGTTTTGTTCAGTCCTACCATCAACCACTAATGTAAAGTAAGACACTAATAGCACAAATGATAGAATATACAGCAATGCTTCAGAAAAAGTATTTAGTGGGAGTAAACAGTGTGTAACACTGTGTGCTGTTTATTTAGCTGCAATTCTGCTACTTCCTACAGCTGACCAGCTGGTTGAGTCAGGGAGCAGGTGGTCTTAAAGGATGGGAATCACACCTTCAGAGCCCTGGGGTGGTGGTGTGGAGGGAGTGCTGATAGACTGCACTACAACTGTAGGTTTGGAGTGTTCACACTCATGTGCCTGTATTCTTCTCACAGTTTCTGTGTGTACTTAAGTGCACATTTAAGCAATATTTGAACTGAAGCAGCTGAGGATGTGGATACTTAGCAATGAAAGAGAATATTGGATTTTTTCATGTAGTATTGAAAACATCCTTCTCAGACTGCTAATGATGGCCGTGTTAGTGTCACTGTCAACAGTGCGCTAGTAGTGCTGACTTGCTAGTCAATTACACCCTGCTGAAGGAAATACTGTGGTGCTAACAGATTCCATGAATAGTTGAGGAGCACAGAACCAGACTTAACTGTTACACTCCTTGTTACTGGAGAAAGAAATGATCATTGAATAAGAAGATGCTGACGTCTCTTGTAAGCTGATCTGTATGGTACTTTGTGATGGTCCTGTGCTGATGTGTGCAGTGTGTAGAGGGGATTGGTGCTAGCTCTGCTGATGTTATGAGCATGGATGAAATAAAGTTCTAGACTTGACTATCCAGAACTGTGTCATTGGTTATTAGACTAAAACAATGTTTCCAGATTTGGGACTTAAAAGCTTACTTCACTTGGTGCATTCAGCTCAGTCATGTTTGTCAGCTGCACTGATCACACCACTGATCTTTCCATCCAGCCACCAGTCAGCAAGACCCACATGTCACCTGTAACATTAACATCAGCCAGCTAACATCTACTACCAACTTGCTGACACTATCAGCTAACACACCAGATCAACATACTTTTAAAGTCTGTTAGCATTAATTTTACTAACCTATGCAGATTGGTGATACTTACTTGCTTGGCTGGGTGAGCCCTGCAGTCCTTACAGAAGGGAAGAGTGGTCCTATTCATCTCTTCAACACCAAACCAGTATATATTTTTATTTTTCAAGAGTTCAAGAGTAAGAGTAAGAGTAGCAACTTTCTTTGCCGTCTCATTCGCTGGGGTTGGTGTTGGTATAAAAGCCCAGGGTCTGAGTTGGTTTCTCCAGTAACAGTTGGAGTTTTTATAACAAGGCACGTAGCGGTCCATCACAGTCAGCTAAATGCAGGATTGCCTCATTATAGCAGTGTGTGTGCGAACAACAGTGCTGTTTGTGTGAGCATTTGTTAAAGACAGAAATGGAAATGAAGTGAAATGAATTAAGATAAAATGGTGCTGAATGCAGGATTAGGATATTAGTCTAAACTGGTTAATATATATATCATATACGCTTTTGTTACCTCAAGGCTGGATTACTGTAACTCTATTATCAGGTAGCTCTAGTAAGTCCTTAAAAACTCTCCAGCTAAGTCAGAATGCAGCAGCACGTGTACTAACAGGAACTAAGAAACAAGATTATATTGAGAATTGAATTTAAAATCCTACTGTTAACTTATAAAGCTCTAAATTGTCAAGCTCCGTCATATCTTAGAGAGCTCATAGTGCCATATTATCCCACCAGAACACTGCACTCTGAGAACGCAGGGTTACTCGTGGTCCCTAAAGTCTCCAAAAGTAGATCAGGAGCCAGAGCCTTCAGCTATCAGGCTCCTCTCCTGTGGAATCATCTTCCTGTTACAGTCCGGGAGGCAGACACTGTCTCCACATTTAAGACTAGACTTAAGACTTTCCTCTTTCCTAGAGCTACCAGATAATAGAGAGTTACAGTAATCCAGCCTTGAGGTAACAAAAGTGTGGACCAATTTTTCTGCATCTTTTCGGGTCAGGATAGGCCTAATTTTCGCAATATTACACAGATGAAAAAATGCAGTCCGTGAGGTTTGTTTTAAATGAGAATTAAAAGACAAATCTTGATCAAATGTTACTCCGAGGTTTCTTACGGTAGTGCTAGAGGCCAGAGCAATGCCATCTAGAGAAACTATGTCATCAGATAAAGAGTCTCTGAGTTGTTTGGGGCCAAGAACAATAACTTCAGTTTTGTCTGAATTTAACATCAGGAAATTGGTGCTCATCCAGGTTTTTATGTCTTTAAGGCAATTATGAAGTTTAGTTAATTGATTACTTTCTTCTGGCTTCATAGATAAATACAACTGTGTATCATCCGCATAACAATGGAAATTGAAGTGATTTCTAATGATGTTACCTAAAGGAAGCATTTATAGAGTAAACAGGATTGGTCCGAGCACAGAACCTTGCGGAACTCCAAAACAAACTTTAGCACATAAGGATGACTCATTATGAACGTGAACAAACTGAAAACAATCAGATAAATAAGATTTAAACCACCTTAGTGCAGAACCTTTTAGGCCAATTAAGTGTTCTAGTCTCTGTAGCAGAATTTGATGGTCAATTGTGTCAAACGCTGCTCTAAGATCTAATAAAACAAGTACAGAGACGAGTCCTTTGTCTGAAGCAATCAGAAGGTCATTTGTAATTTTAACTAGTGCTGTCTCAGTGCTATGATGCACTCTGAATCCTGACTGAAATTCCTCAAATAAATTATTGTCATGGAGAAAATCACACAGCTGGTCTGCGACTACTTTCTCAAGGATCTTTGACATAAAGGGAAGATTAGATATTGGTCTATTGTTGGCTAACACCTCTGGATCCAGGGTGGGCTTTTTTAGGAGAGGTTTAATTACAGCTACCTTAAAAGACTGTGGTACATAGCCTGTTAATAAGGATATATTGATCATATCTAATATATGAGCGTTTACTAAAGGTAAGACCTGCTTAAGTAGCCTAGTTGGGATGGGGTCTAAGGGACACGTTGATGATTTAGATGAAGAAATCACTGCGGTCAATTCTTGAAGAGAAATCGGGGAGAAGCAATTTAAATATATATTAGGTCTTACAGCTGTGTTTGAGGTTACATAGGTACTATCAGAGGACAGGAGGTCATGAATTTTGCCTCTAATAGTTAGAATTTTGTCATTAAAAAAGCTCATAAAATCATTACTGCTAAGGGCTAAAGGAATACAAGGCTCAATAGAGCTTTGACTCTCAGTCAGCCTGGCTACAGTGCTGAAAAGAAACCTGGGGTTGTTTTTGTTTTCTTCTATTAATGCTGAGTAATAGTTTGCTCTGGCATTGCGGAGGCCCCTCTTATACATTTTGAGACTGTCTGCCCAGATTAAACGAGATTCTTCCAGTTTGGTTAATCGCCAATTCCTTTCAAATTTTCGCGATATTTGTTTTAACTTACGGGTTTGAGAGTTATACCAAGGAGCGAACTTTCTTTGCTTTGTTAACTTCTTTTTAAGAGGAGCTACAGAGTCGAGTGTTGTTCGCAGCGAGCCTACAGCACTATCGGCAAGATGATCAATTCGGGAGAGGTTAAAGTCAGCACGGGAAACCTCTGTTACTGAAGGACTTGGTATTGAATTTAACGACGGAGTAATCATTTCCTTAAATTTTGCGACAGCACTATCTGATAAACATCTAGTGTAGTGTAGTGCACACATGAGCTTGGTGTAAACAGAGGCAGTTAGAGTTACAGTTGTGCTGCTACCCACTCTCCCCTTGGATCTCCGCCATGGATGTGAGGACTCTAAAACTTCACCTGAGCCTCCCTCAGCATATGGGTGAGTAGATAATGGCTGAATTTTCATTTTTGGGTGCACTATCCCTTTAACTTATTGTTGTGTGTTGGGGCTAAATGGATGGGGTTTCCCAGCATGCCCCGAGATAAGGGGCTCTAGTTTCGCAGACCGGGCAAGGCGGGAGTGCAGCACACCTGCACTTCGCCAACTGGGTGTGGCCAGGCAGATTTTGCAAGTTTGGCACACCGTGCGCCTGGTGCAGCTACTCCCCTTTCCCACCTCCGTCCCTCCTACCTGCGCAAGTCGGAAAGAGGGAGGAGAGAAGGCGTGGAGTGGGTTTTACACACATCACACCAATCAAATGAGCCCCTCTCCTTGCCCTTAAATGCGCCGCGCGAAGGCGTAATGAGAGTTTACTCAATTCGCCATGGCAGAAGAGAGCAGCAGCGTCAGACGGCCAAACTTCTCCCAGGAGGAAACTGAGGTTTTGGTCCGGGAGGTCCAAGCTCGCAGTGTCCGAATATACGGAACTGCGAGCAGACCTCCACGGGCTGATGATGCAAAGGTAGCCTGGGAGGAGGTCACCACAATTGTAAATCAATGTTGCGTTTCTCTCGTGCGCTCGCACTCTCTCTTTCTCTCTCACAGTTTCACTCTCTTTGTTTTCTTTTGACTTTTCTAAGATGACTGATGCTGAAAATATATTCCCTATCTGATGCTGTGGCCATTTGTGGTTGGCTGAGAGGGATGTGAACTCATTAGTTTGCAGCTGTGTTAATCAAATCAGGTTGGGTTTCCATTACGCGTGCCAAACGTACCAAACGGTGCCAATCTCCTTTGATCTGACATCAGATGTGACGGGACAGTTGATATAGAGATACATTTATGTGCTGATTGCAGATAGTTGCATTGAATAGTGGTTATGTGGGCATTTATTGCATTATTAATGTGCCTGACATTCTGGAAACCTGCCTGTGAGGTTTTGGTGACGTGTGCAGACTGTCCGCTGGTCAGCCAAACTTCAGCTTACACCGGCTGCGCTCCGCCTGCGCTGACAGTAGAGCTGGTTTCAGCTGGCGAGCTTTTAGCGCACCTTCGGCGAAGCCTTTTGGCATGAAACTGTCACTGCACCAAGCTGGATCTGTCTGTGCCTGTGCCTGCTCACCAGTGTATCCCTCCGCAGATCACAATGCCGGACGTACTGACCCCAATGCTAACAGCTGAGACCCAGCCACTGGACATACAGACACAAAAACGATATCCATCATGTTGTCTCAATATGAAAATGATAGCGAAAGGGCATAACTCCCAAATCGTCAGAGTATTCTTTTAACATTTGGCTTGGGAACCAGATTCGCCGCCATGATGAATCAGCTTTTTTGTTTTTTGTTGTTTTTTTTTTGTGCGGTGATGACCTCTTCACCGCGGTAGGCATCACGTGACCACGGTATTGCGGTGATGCGGTTATTGTCACAGCCCTAGTGGACGACCCGCTCTACCGCTGAGCCACAGCCGTAGAAAATGCAGCAGTGGAAGCTCATAGGAAAACCCGTCTGTTCTGAATGTCATGTATACACATTCCTGAATAATATCAGCTTGTCATACATGTATTAATCAGAAAATGCTACATTTATAATAAGGCCTGTATTGGAATAACCAAATGGAATATGCTGTTTACGTGACCTGTATCAAATTTTGAATATTGTCATATGTGGAATAATAGTGGAATATCAGTGTGAATGTAAAAGTAGTCATTATTTTCCAGTTTCTCGTTTTAAGGGACAGGTGGGCCAGATACCAGATCTAATGAAATTGCTAGGAACTCATGGCTGCAGATGCCTCAGGCCAGTGAATGTCCTTCCTCTGTTGTCTTTCATTTCACTCCTGCCTTTCTGTGCATTATTCTGCTGGCTGCTTCATTCATCTGCAAATACCAGAAGCCTTCCCACCCCCACCCCTACCATCTCCATTCTTATCCCCTCTCACCCAATGTCTCCACCAATTCTGTCTCTGCTAAATCATCTGACTTTCACTCCCTCTCCTCGGTCCTTCTCTTCATCACTTACCTTTCATCCTTCCACCCTAGTTCTGTTGCTTCCTTCCCCACCTGATTCCCTCCAAGCCTATTAGGCATACTGATGGTGAATGTAAAGCTTGTGTGTGTGTGTGTGTGTGTGTGTGTGTGTGTGTGTGTGCCTGGCAGAATCTCATCTACTTCCTGTCTCCAGATGCCAGGTTGATGCCAGTAATATGCTTTAACTGTCTGCCTGAGCCCCAGAGGGCGGTTTCCTGTCTCGCCTTCATCACTGAGCAGCACCAAACATCTGTGGTTATCTGTTGAGAGACCAGGGGGCAGTGCACATGTGCATTACATAGATAAAAGGTAACCAGAAAAAGTCAAGGTGGCATGCTAAATACATAGATAGCATACTTACTAATAGGGTTGGGCGATATGATCAAAATCTTGTATCATGGTATATAGGGGTGTAAAGATTCATCGATTACATCGATGCATCGATTTATTTTCCTACAATCTAACTGCATCGATAGAGCCTTGGCAAGTTGTCCCTCACTGATGACGATATCGCTGTGAAATCGATTTACAAGGTCAAAAATCAATTATATCGATTATTAAGCATTTGTGCGTTGTATTTAAGCACGACGTTATATACATGTATTTTTATCACTTCTAATCGTAAAGTTGCTTGAGTCGCTTCACTCTCACTGAGTGTGACGTCACTGGCATGTGCCAGTAGTGCCGACTCAAAACAAAACGAAGCATGGCTAACAGCAAAGAGGAGGCGGATGAGCTGGAGATTTTCAAGCCGAATTTGAAGTTGAGTGTGTGGAAACACTTTGGTTTCTGCGAAAAAGGAGGTGTTCTGGACAAGTCGGTGGCTGTCTGTTGAATGTGTACTGACTGAGTAAAATGACAGAGAAGAAGCAGGGAAACCTACTGTCCATTCAACCTAATAGGTTGCACTGTCCATTCGACCTAATAGGTTGCACTTTTTTTTGTGTGTTATTGTACTCCTCTTATACTGATTGAAAATTACAAGAGAAGTAGCAGGGAAACCTACTGTTCAGTTGTAATTCAGGCTGGAGGAATGTTGATCACACTTTTTTTGTCTTTTGATCAGCAGGTTCTGAACTTGTGATAATTATAGTATTTAATAAAAGGTGAATGTTTTTGCCATTAATCGTTGTGTTTACTTATTTATATCCAAAATTAATTAATCCCTGATTCTCTTTCAAATAAAAACTCCCCTGCACTGTCCACAGTTTTCAGGTATGTATTTCACAGTCACACTGGTTCAGTTTTTGGCAAAACAAAAAAAGTTACTGAATCGATTTCTAGCCCTTGAATCGAATCGAATCGTATCGTTCTAGATGAGCCAAATATCGTTCTTGAATCGAATCGGAACCGTGGAAAATCATATGAATTGAATCGTTGTAAAAATGAATCGTTACACCCCTAATGGTATATGTATCTTGTATCATGGAAACATGGTATATACCATAATACTTTAACTGTTTAAAGAATTTGATTTAAAATACCTAACTGTGCTTCACATTTAATTATTTCTCCAAGATGGAAGCTTTAAGGTTCTTGAGAACAATAACTTCACTGCAATACTTCTCTTCCTCCATGTCTGCCCAAATCATGTTACTTTGTGAGGCAGCTGGTTTTGCAGGTATCATGATATTGTGAGAGAATCCAGCCCTGATTTGCTACAGAGCCTGTCCTGAATAACACCCTCAATAGAAACTGTATTGCCAAATCTTTATTTTCTCATGAAAACACACACACACACACACGCACACACACACACACACACACACACACAAAATAAATTTGCCTAATAACATAAAGTCTAAAGTAGGGCTGCAGCTATCGAATATTTTGGTAATCGAGTATTCTATCGAATATTCCATCAATTAATCGAGTAATCGGATAAAACATACTTTTGGTTAACCTCTCTAACTCCGCTCGGATGCCGGCGTCTGCGCTCCCCTCCTTCTCTGTTAAATGGTATCTCACAGGCGCACTATGTCATCAAACCATGTGATGTTTGGTATCACCGGATTCAGGAAGCTCTCGGCTTCCGGAATCCACCATCGTTTTTCTTTTATTTCTTATGGATTTCGCACCACAGCAGCCTAAACACACAAAGTCCAAAATCGCGATGAGTGGTGACAAGTCATGTCATGCCGTTTTCCGACGGGAAAAGTTAAAGGATTACTCGCTATCTCATGCAGAGCTGTGAGTGGAGACTTAGATCTTTTATAAAAGCTAAGAGTCTCACTCCTAGCACTATTTTTGGCTGAGATATACCGCCTAGAAAGTGGGATCATAACTTTCACGTTTCATATAGCTTTATTTAGTGATATTTTATGGTGTTTCTGTCATAAACAACATCAGCTATCATAATCACACCTGATTTCAATAAGGTACAATGTTTGAAGCTGGCTGAGTGTTGATTGATTAAGTCATTGTTAGGGCAAGGCCACTTTGGCCTTTGATAAATACAAATTTATTGGGGCATCATGGTCAAAATGTTGGGCACCAAGGCCAAAACCAATGGCGCAATAACAATATGTGCTACATATCTTTAATTATATAATTATTTATATGTCTCTATGTATATTTTTACATAAATCCAATATTTTTTTTTGCCTTTAAAAAATCCTCTTCCTTCATTTAATTTGGCAATATTTATTATATTGTATTATATGTATTAATTCTCTACAGGATCTTGTATGTTCTTTAATGTGTGTTCAATTTATTAAAAAAAAAAACAAAACAAAAAAAACGTTTTGGTGAACCCTGCAGCAAAGTGAACCATCTTTCTTCTCAGAGGATCTTTGTCCCATGAGAGCAGGCACTAACAGCTGCTCTCTGTATCCGCAGTGTAAACAACTTTCGCTGGCGATTTGACAGTCACTAAAAGCACATTATGACCCTTTGTAAAAGTTTTTGTGTGGTACCTGTGTTGTACATGTGCTAACGTTAGTGGCTAAGGACTGAGAGGCTGTCCAGTATGTGTGTGTCTGTCTGAGGAGTGTCAGTACTGTCTGAGGAGTGTCAGTACGTTAACTTGTTAGCTGTAGCCTTGCTGTTTGTCATGCTAATGTTATCGTCTGCAGCCCTGAATAGCTTGTAAAGCTTTAGCATAGTTAGTTAACACATTTGTTATCGGCCCATGTGTTTACTGCTACAGAAAATTAATAAATCTTTGGTTTATTTGCACAACGTCACCTCTCTGCCGTCCTTTATCACGCTTGCTAACGCTAAGTTAACTTTACCAGCAGATCTGTATGAGGCACAAACTGACAAACAAACAAAACAGGGCATGCTACTCTAGCCGTATGGGTAGGAGGGGCATTACGGCCACACTCCGGGGTATCCACGGCACTGGCCGAGGCCATGGTATAATTGCTGCCCTGCAATTATAAATACACAATAGAAAATAAGACAGATCACTTAATAATAACAACCAATTTGTTTCCTTTTTAAGAAAAATTGACATTTATTTATTGCGGTACCGGCATCTGCCATTCTGTCGGCTCGCAGTAAAACGTTTCCGAAAGACCGCTTCCGTCTTCTTCCACCTTGCAGGGGACGCATAGTAGGGCTGTCAACGAATATTCTAAATTCGAATTTAAATTCGAATTTGAAAAAAAAAAATGGACCTTCGAATGTGAAAATTGATATTCGATTGTGGAGAGAGAAAAAAAACACCACCGCAGCTGTCCTCTTTGCAAGTGGACGTTGGCATCAGACGCGCATTTCTCCACGCTGGTCGACAAGCGGTTTTGCTCCCACCTGTTGTCTCCGTCACCCGGCTTGACACATTCGCTCACGGCTCGTGCAGAAAATAGACCAGACGCCGAAACGATCGCTGCAGGGCGCGAGCCGGTCACAGTCCGGTGCTTCGAGGCTATTCGCAGCGCTTCCGTGGGCGGTGTGGTCACGGGTCAGAGAGGGGGGGCGAGCGAGAGGTCCGCGGTTGTTTATAACGTAATGTTATAGATAATTGTTTTATGTGTTTTAATGTGTAGGTATGTAAATGTTTTCAAAGACGTTTATGTTGAAATAAAAATAAGGTAGTTATGTTTCATATACAAGTATGTTTCCTTGTATTAGTTTGCCCTCTTGTGGACATAATGAGGAAAAAAAATATTCGAATGGTTCGAACCTATGAGTTATTTTTAGAAGGAATATTTGAATGTCATTTTTGAGCAATTTGGACATCCCTAACGCATAGCCTGTGACGTAAGCACGTTGTGTCACACTAAAAAGAGTCCGTGTGAGACGTGAGCTTTAAATTTACTTAAACGAGGCTTCGAGGCACAGAAAATTCCTCACTTGAGGTATCGTTGCAGCCCTAGTCTAAAGTTTATATGTAGTTATAAGGTGTCCTGACTAAAGCCCCTTTCCCACTGCATAAAAACCCACTAATGTCTGGCTTTTTAATGTAATGGGAAAGGTTCCAATTGGCATTCACACCCTCTGCAGTAGTCTCGGGTATTTATCACCTCCGGCTCTGATTGGAATTGATAGAAACATAGCCATGTGAACATGCTAACTTAAGCCCCATTACTGGTAAGATAAAATGATGTGCTACAACAAAGTACTGTCCATCTCCACCCAAGCGACGTTCAAATTAGTCTGCAGCGAGTTTAAAAGAGAGACTGAATAAGTAAGAGATATATAAAAAGAAGTAACCACAGTTAGGCCCCAATCACACAGAAAGTGTGCCAGGCAACCACCCCATCACCTCCTTACCCTAACCTTACCGTGGAGTCAGTCTGCTATTTATTTAGGTATTTATTTATTTTAATGTTATTTATTTCACTGTAATTAGTATCTAGTTCCTAAAATGGACAGGCATAAGGTACTTGCTGTAGCTCTGGTTGAGGGCGAGAGGCTGTCAGTAAATAGTTTGTTGGACACAGGGAAATGGAGGTCTGTGTGGGTACATGAGACCTTAAAAAAGAGGGTGGATCATGGGAAGTACCACCAGTTGGTCCAGGAGTTCGCCTTCATGATGGTTGTTTCATGTACTGCACTTACATGCTTCCACGCCTGCTGTTTTGCACTTTGTGTATGATTGGGGCCTTAAGTTTTCACAGGCCGCCATGCTGCATTATAGTACTATTTACTAATCTGTATTCCAGCCTGTCTGTGACGTTGAACATGATTCGCCAAAAAAACAAAACAATCACACACACAGAAAGGCATACTCGTCTGCAGCAGAATTGTGCAAAGAAAAATAGCCTATTTTAGCAGGTTTACCTGTGTTTGAAAAAAAAAAACGTGTATGCACTAGTTTTGATGGAAAGGGGGTATTAGATTAGGAACTACTAGATACTACTCATTACTCAATGCTACACACACACACATACACTGCGGTTTGAACTCAAAAGATGTGGAAGGTTGCCTCAGCCCTACTTGCTTAGGTTAGCATGATAATATTAGCACACCAGTAAGTGATAATGATCTCTCCCACTTTCAGCTGGGAGATTGCCCTGTATTGAATGTGTCTTGAATGCTGCCTTCATAAAAGCACCTGAATGATTTTCTGTAGACAGTAAGATTGGCAGTCATGAGTCTGAAAATCTGATATTTTTTCTCTCTCTCTGATGCTGCAGACAGAGCAGAAGGTGTTTCTGCAGTCAGCTAATAAATACTGAGATGACTGTGAAACTTATATAGGTCAATAGTAATAGATGCTCCTGACTGATATCTCCAGGTGGTGTTTGCTAAGCTGGATGTGTGTCACGCAGACAGTCAAAGGATCTGGTCCGACAACAGACCCCATCAGGTTGATCTGCCCTCAGCCTCTCTGCCAAGACTAAAATACCTTAAATTGTCCCTAAGAGGGCAGCACAGCAGGCAGCATGGCTGTGCTGAAAGCTCCTGGCTGGTGATAAGCTGGAATGTTGACAGGCAGCTGGAGTAGGACAGCACCACGGCAGAGAGGGGAAATGTCACAGATGTTACATTGATTAGTCAGTCCAGACAAAAAGAAGAAATTATTATGACATTTGATTAATTTGTTTTTAAGTAAAATTGCCACATTTGATAGTTCCAAGTTATCCAAGGAGAGAACTGGTTTTCTCAAACTAGCCTTATATTAATTTGGGTATCTATAGGTTTTATTTGACTGATTAATGACATCACTTTTTGGTCAAGGATATTGCCATGGACAGTTTTATTGTCTGGTGATGTTTTAAATATCAAACAATGAAAATAATCAGATTAATGAGTCATGTAAACAATCATGAGTCATGGTATTGGACGTTCTGTGCATGACCACAGATAATATCGTTGTTAAGCATCTAGTGACTTGCATTCTCGTAATTTCTGGCTGATGTAGTGTTTACACTGGGTTTCTCCACTAAATATTGTATATATATCAGGACATTCTGCTACAGCATTGTTTTGAATTCAATTCCGGTTTTCAATTTTGTCCTTAGGACCCTTGCAGCGGATAAGGAAAAACATCCCCCCGAAAAACCCTTTAAAAAAATGGTAGAAACCTCAGGAAGAGCAACTGAGGAGGGATCCCTCTTCCAGGACGGACAGACAATAGATGTCGTACAGAACAGATCAACATGATAAATTAACAGTAATCCGTATGACACAATAAGACAGAAAGAAAGACAGAGACAGAGAGAGATGCAGGACAGATGGTAATGATAATAGCTTACAACAACATTAATTAAAGTAATAATATTATAATTCTAATTACGGCTATTGTGGTACAATATGTTAAAGTATATATTAATATTTGAAAGTAGCCTATACATATATGACAATAATTATATGTGTATAATAACAGAAGTATGACTAATGATAACAGCAGCAGGAGGCATCTGGCAGGACCAGGGCAGCAGCACAAGCACACACGTCACACTATCCAGGCACCACTGCGATATAAGTTAACCTGCGAGTAGGGGTGGGAATCTTTGGGCACCTCACGATTCGATAACTATTATGATTCAGGGGCTATGATTCGGTTATAAAACGATTATTGATGCATCTTTAATTTATGTATATTGATGCACTTTTTCACAACACACATTTCTTTTTGTCTCACTGAATAAGCATTCAACACTTGCAATTTTTAAAAACAGTGCATTTATAATAAGAAACAGTTGAATTCATTTCCATTATATTTTATTAAACATATAAATGTTAATGCATGCAAACTGGAAAGTTACAACTTTGTTGTATGGACAGAGTAACAAATGATTCGGTGGCAACAGACATCCACGCATCACATGTTACTGCGATCCTACCTGCCTTCAACAGCGAGGCCATGACTTCTTGTTTTGGTTTAGTTGTAGAGTGTCGGGATGGCCCTGTTGGTGAAATAGCGTCGGGATGGGATGGTGTATCTGGGCTCCAATGTATGCAGCAGTGCTCGAAATCCCTGATTTTCCACGACGGAATAAGGACGCAAATCCTTGGCAATAAATGCCGCAATGGCCTTTGTAATTCGCTTCGCCTTTTCCGATGAGGGTGGCAGCTTTTTAATTGCTTTCTCGATTGTTCTCTGGTCGGTAGCGCCACTAGTAGCCACAGCAACAACAGCCTGCTGTCTCCCTGACTCCTCTGTCGGGTGGAATCGAGTTACATGGCTTCTCATGTTTGTTGTGTTGCCAAAGTATTTTATTTTAGCACGACACAGCTTACATATAACGTGGCTCTTGTCCAGTTCGCTTTCACCGTCCACGTTGTAGAAGCCGAAGTGTTTCCACACGTCTGCTTTTAAATTAGATGGAGCTGTTCGGATCTCATGGCGAGGTGTGTGGCGGTCAGCCATGTTTGTTTTCCTCTGTGCGCGTGTTGGCGTGTTCGCTCCAGGTGCGCATCCCAAAGTGTCCCGGAGATGATGCATACCGCGCTTCTTAGTTCCGCATTATTTAGAACCTTCGGTATTTCTCTTATTGACAGATTTAAATAATCGAAATTTGGATGTTTGTGAATCGATTCAGATTCGTCCACGTCCGAATCGTGATGCATCTAAGAATTGGAAATTTCCCCCACCCCTACCTGCGAGACAGTGGAGCACAAAGGCTCCGGAGAAGAAGCCAAGTCAGTGACATGCAGTACAGCCAAGTTAGCAAGATGCAGTAACAGGACATGAGTGTTAGCAAAGGAGAGAGAGAGAAGGAGAGAAGGTGCTCAGTGTATTATAGGAGGTCCCCCGGCAGACTAGGCCCAAGTCAGCCTAACTAGGGGCTGGTACAAGGCAAGCCTGAGCCAGCCCTAACTATAAGCTTTATCAAAAAGGAAAGTCTTAATTCTGGTCTTAAATGTGGAGATGGTGTCTGCCTCCCGGACCGCAACAGGAAGATGATTCCACAAGAGAGGAGCCTGATAGCTGAAGGCTCTGACTCCTGATCTACTTTTGGAGACTTTAGGGACCACGAGTAACCCTGCATTCTCTGAGTGCAGTGTTCTGGTGGGATAATATGGCACTATGAGCTCTCTAAGATATGATGGAGCTTGACCATTTAAAGCTTTTTAAGTTAACAGTAGGATTTTAAATTCAATTCTGGATTTTACAGGGAGCCAGTGCAGAGAGCCCAAAAGAGGAGAAATATGATCTCGTTCCTTAATGCCTATTAGTACACGTGCTGCTGCATTCTGAATTAGCTGGAGAGTTTTTAAAGACTTATTAGAGCTACCTGATAACAGGGAGTTACAGTAATCCAGCCTAAAGGTAACAAAAGTGTGGAACAATTTTTCTGCATCTTTTCGGGTCAGGATAGGCCTAATTTTTGTAATAAACGCAGTCTGTGAGGTTTTGTTTTAAATGAGAATTAAAAGACAAATCTTGGTCAAATATTACTCTGAGGTTTCTTACAGTAGTGCTAGAGGCCAGGGAATCTATATCATCAGATAAAGAGTCTCTGAGTTGTTTGGGGCCAAGAACAATAACTTCAGTTTTGTCCGAATTTAAGGAAATTGGTGCTCATCCAGGTTTTTATGTCTTTAAGGCATTTTTGAAGTTTTGTTAATTGATCAGTTTCTTCTGGCTTTATCGATAAATACAATTGTGTATTTTGTGTATCCGCATAACAATGGAAATTTACAGTGATTCCTAATGATGTTACCTAAGGGAAGCACAGAGTGAATAGGATTGGTCTGAGCACAGAACCTTGTGGAACTCCAAAACAAACTTTAGTATGTAGAGATGATTCATCATTAACATGAATGAACTGAAAATGATCAGATAAATAAGATTTAAACCAGCTTAGTGCAGAACCTTTTAGGTCAATTAAATGTTCCAGTCTCTGTAGCAGAATTTG
Organism: Epinephelus lanceolatus; assembly: GCF_041903045.1. NCBI lineage: Eukaryota > Metazoa > Chordata > Actinopteri > Perciformes > Serranidae > Epinephelus > Epinephelus lanceolatus. Next base: position 42,769,827 of record NC_135739.1, read on the forward strand.
ATGGTCAATTGTGTCAAATGCCACACTAAGATCTAATAAAAACTAGCGCTGTCTCAGTGCTATGATGCACTCTAAATCCTGACTGAAAGTCCTCAAATAAATTATTGTCATGGAGAAAATCACACAGCTGGTCTGCGACTACTTTCTCAAGGATCTTTGAAAGAAAGGGAAGATTAGATATTGGTCTATAGTTGGCTAACACCTCTGGATCCAGGATGGGCTTTTTTAGAAGAGATTTAATTACAGCTACCTTAAAGGACTGTGGTACATAGCTTGTTAATAAAGATATATTGATCATGTCTAATATATGAGTGTTAACTAAAGGTAAGACTTCCTTAAGTAGCCTAGTTGGAATGGGGTCTAAGAGACACGTTGATAATTTAGATGAAGAAATCATTGCGGTCAATTTTTTTTTTTTTTAACCTTTATTTTACCAGGAAACAGTCCCATTGAGATTCACAATCTCTTTTGCAAGGGAGTCCTGGCCAAGACAGTAGCATAATAGTTGCACTAAAAAACACAATAGGTTAAAACAGACAACATGAAACAAACAGTTACAAAACAGCAATTCACTTCAAGACAGTAATCACCAGCAGCGCTCAGTAACAGGACATGTGCATTCAGTACTCAAATAGTCCTTAATCCTACTTTTAAAATGTTCCATACTTGGCAGGTAATCCATTTTAAAATGTCTCACACCAGGACGAGGGTGCGAATACTTTAAAAGCACTTTCACCAAAGACAGTTCGTGTTTGAGGAACGACATACATAATTTGTCCATCTGACCGAAGATTACAGCTCCTGGCGACTTTAGGAATCAAGAGAGAACATAAATAAGAAGGCAAATCACGCAATATGGCCTTATAAAGAAAAATGTACCAATGTTCCAATCTACGATTGTGCAAAGAAGGCCAACCAACACTCTCATACAAGCTGCAGTGATGAGTACGAAAACCAGAATCAGTTACAAACCTTAATGCTGCATGATACACTGAATCCAGCATTTTCAGAGAAGATAAATTTGCATGCATATATAAAATGTCACCGTAGTCAAGTATTGATAGAAATGTTGCTTGTATAAGTCTTTTTCTCGCACTAAAGGAGAAACAACATTTGTTTCTGAAATAGAAACCCAACTTAACCCTGAGTTTTTTCGTAAGACACTCAATGTGATGTTTAAAAGACAAATTTTCTTCTAAGAAAAATCCCAGATATTTGTAGACTGATACTTGTTCAATCACTTTGTCATATAGCGTAACAATCTGGCAAACATCATCATCTGTATTCTTTGACTTCGAAAAGCACATAATTTTAGTTTTGTCAGAATTGAGTGCGAGTCTCAATTTATAAAGATTTTTCTGAACGATATTAAAGGCAGATTGCAGATGTTCTATGGCACTTGCTAATGATGAAGCAGAACTATACAAAATGGTGTCATCCGCATAAAAATGAAACTTTGTGTCAGTTACATTTTGACACAAGATATTTATATAAATAGTAAATAAAATGTGACCCAATATGGACCCCTGGGGGACGCCATTTTGAATAATCAAGGAGTTGGAGGATACACCATCAACCTGAACATTTTGTGTTCTCCCACTCAAATAGTTTCCAAACCATTTGACAGCTCTTGAAGACATTCCAATATCCACCAATCTCTGAGACAGGACAGAGTGGTCAACTGTGTCAAAAGCCTTTGACAGATCTAAAAACAATGCAGCACAATATTCTTTAGAATCAATAGCACTTATGAAGTCATTTAACACTTTCATAGTGGCAGTGACAGTGCTGTGTTTTTTACGAAAACCAGACTGCAATTCATTTAAAATGTTTTTTGTTGTTAAAAAATCTTTCAACTTGTCACTTATGAGCCCTTCTAACACCTTGGCTAAAACAGATAGTTTAGATATCGGCCTATAATTATTGGGATTTGATGGGTTGCCACCTTTTAATAAAGGAGTGACATATGCTGTCTTCCATACATTAGGTATTATTCCAGTTTCTATAGTCAGGTTGAAAATATGTGTCAAAGGTTCTGCAATATGTTCAGCCGCAATTTTTAAAAAGTAAGGATCCAACCCATCAGGGTCAGAGGATTTCTTGGCGTTTAACCTTATAAGAGCAGCATAAACCTCCTCTATAGTAGTAGGAACAAGATCAATTGATCAACAAGATCAGTTGTTGAAGAGAAATCCGGGAGAAGCTATCTAGATATATATTAGGTCTTACAGTTGTGTTTGAGGGCAGATTGGTTCTGTTTGAGGGCAGGAGGTCGTGAATTTTGCCTCTAAGAGTTCGAATTTTGTCATTAAAAAAGCTCATAAAATCATTACTGCTAAGGGCTAAAGGAATACAAGGCTCAATAGAGCTGCGACTCTCAGTCAGCCTGGCTACAGTGCTGAAAAGAAACCTGGCGTTGTTCTTATTTTCTTCTATTAATGCTGAGTAATAGTTTGCTCTAGCATTGTGGAGGCCCCTCTTATACGTTTTGAGACTTTGTTCCCAGACCAAACGAGATTCTTCCAGTTTGGTTAATCGCCATTTCCTTTCAAATTTTTGCGATATTTGTTTTAATTTTCGGGTTTTAGAGTTGTACCAAGGAGCGAACTTTCTTTGCTTTGTTAACTTCTTTTTAAGAGGTGCTACAGAGTTGAGTGTTGTTTGCAAATTCGGGAGAGTTTAAAGTCGGTACAGTAAACCTCTGTTTACAGAAGGACATGGTATTAAATTGAACGTCGATGGAATCTTTGCCTTAAATTTTGCAACAGCACTATCTGATAAACATCTAGTATAGTAACTGTTGCTGAGTGGCATGTAATCGAGTAAAAATAAATCAAAAGTAATTAAATAACAATCTGATAGAGAGGGATTCTGTGGAAAGGCTGTTAGGTTATCAATTTCAATTCCATACGTCAGAACTAGATCGAGGGTATGGTTAAAACAGTGAGTGGGTTTATGTACACCCTGACTGAAGCCAATGGAGTCTAATAATGAGATAAACGCAGTAGCGAGGGAGTCATTATCAATGTCAACATGAATGTTAAAATCATCTACAATAATAACTTTATCTGATTTAAAAACTAAACTGGATAATAACTCTGAGAATTCAGATTACGGGCCAGGAGTATGGTACACTATAACAGGGCTCGACAGTGCGAGTGTTTTGGTCGCATTTGCGAGTGGATAATTTCCTGTGCGACCAGAAAATTACATTCAGTAGCACCAGTGCGAGTGCTACAAAAATGTTAGTATATGCACTGTTTTGTTGTTTAACGTGAACGGTAGTTGGTTTCTTTGTTGGGGGGAGAAAGAAAAAAAGTCTACAGACTGAGTGGCACGTTCGGCACGTGCATGTGTCCGGGCCTGAGCGTGAGCGGTGATTAAAGTCACGACATGAGCACAAGCCTGTTTCCTCTTGGTGCGGAGAGGTGAGTGTTGCTTCACCGACTGAACACCGTCAACAAGGAGACACCTGACCCCACCCAGCTCCGCCCCGCCCCACCGGGCCCTACCGGTGTGTCACCTGATCACACCCACAGTCCATCAGACAGTCTGCGTGTCTGCCTGTCATCACTCTGAGTCCATACACTATAATATAAAGTGTATGTTTATTATTAATATGTGAAATATGTGCTGAGGTTAAAAATGGAGGACAATAATAACCGTGACGTGTCAGTAAAAACGTTGAGGTGAGACAGTCACAGTGAAGAAGACACCCTGGGCTCATTATTATTATCTTTTTTCTATTTTTACAATCAATCAATTAATGGAGAAAATAATCAGCCCATTAATCCATAATTATATAATCACTGGTTAACAGTTTAAAATCAGACAAACAACCGGCAACATCCTGCTGTTACATTAATGAACATTAACTCATATGATATATAAAAATATAACATATACATAATATACTCGAGTACATGAGAGCTGAGTGCAGCTTGTGATTGCTGCCCCCTCCTGGTAGATGTTTACAAAAACACTTAAGTGTTTATGAATTATTATCATTTTTAATTTTGTGAGAGTAAACAAGATAAGAAGATTAAGAAGACTTAATCATAAACGGGGAGGAAAAAAGTCGAAATAAATAAACGAATGAAATGAAATAAACAAATAAGTTGTGATTTAGAAATACAAAGTTTCTTCCCCTGAGATGATGAAATGATTAACAAACAACAAAATAAGACATTGTCTTGTTTTTCCAACAATAACCCGAAGGTTGTCTCTATTTGACAAGGTAACACTTGTTTTCTTGAGATTACAAAATAATTAGCTTGTGCTAAAGTGTGTTTTCTTAACATAAGAAAATAAAACAACCTTTAGTTTGATGAGATGATGAATTTCTTTCACGCTACTGTATTTGTTTGAAAATGTCCCCTTTATGAAAATTGCTGAATTTTCATTGTGCTACATATGTTTTCAGCATGGTAGCACAGTACTACTTGGAGAAAAGGTAAGCGTCGAGCCCTGCACTATAACAAATAAAAGTGGCTGCGAGGTTTTCCAGGTTGGATGTAAAAGACTAAGAACAAGGTTTTCAAAGGATTTATAATCTAGTTTAGGTTTAGGGCTGATTAATAGACTAATCAGCTTAAAAATGGCTGCAACTCCCCCTCCTCAGCCGCTTCCTCGAGGAATGTGAGTATTATTATTATGACTGGGAGGAGTGGATTCATTTAGACTGACATATTCGTCTTGACACAGCCAGGTTTCAGTGAGACTGAGTAAATCAATATGATTATCTGATATCAAATAATTTACTAACACTGCTTTAGATGTTAGAGACCTGATATTTAACAGTCCACATTTAATTCTTCTGTTTTGTCTCTCTGTCACAGAAGAGGTTTTAATTTTTATTGTTATTATGTTGTTATGCACAACTCCTCTTTGTTTAGATTTAGATAATTTAGGTGGTTGGGGGACAGACACCGTTTGTATAAAACTATGGGTGAGTAACTGCACTAGAAGCTCAGAGAAGCGTGTAAGACTGTGAGTCTGATTCCTGGTCTCAACTCTGGGTTGTCAGGGTTTTGAATTACTAATAAACATGGCCAGGTTTCTAGATATGAGAGCAGCTCCATCCAAAGTGGGATGAATGTCGTCTCTCCTAATCAGACCAGGTTTTCCCCAGAAAATTTGCCAATGATTAACGAAACCCACATTATTTGCTGGTCACCACCTGGACAGCCAACAATTAAATGATGACATGCGGCTAAACATCTCATCAGTGGTACGATTTGGGAGGGATCCAGAGAAAACTACCTTTAGTGCAGGTGGGGGATTAGAGGAGAGGGGGGAGGGGGGAGCTGGGGGTGCAGGTCAACTATTGGGTGCCCATGTTGAAACTATGCTGTTTGTATAGATGTTCTGTGCTGTCGGGGAGGAAATGTGTGTGAGGCGTCCATGTTTTCACAGACATGGATGTAGTTTGTAAGAGAAACTTGACTGGTGCACAGAGGCAGACAACCACAGGGCAAATTGATTCTAGTTTAATCCTTACCAGAAATCAAAGACATCAGAGCAAAAATGTCAGGAAAGAGAAGGGCAAAATTGTTACTTGTTGCTGAGGAGGAAAAGTTGGTTCATCATTAAAACAAACGCAGTGGAAACAGACTTTGGGAATAAGTCAGAATGTACATAAAGTATGTGACTTATTTGTCACTCAAGCTTCCATTTTACTGAAGAGGTGAAAAAAGTAACAGACAAAAACATTAGATCTGTGTTAGGCAATGCGGAGACTGTAAGTGTTCTTAAATTAAAATGTGAAATGAATGTAAATTTTTCTATTTTCTATATGGCATTCCATTGTTTCAAGTTTGACCAGCACTCTTTTAATCACATTGCACCCTCTTTTTTTTCGACAGTTGTTTATAGCATCTAACTGCAGGATTAGCAGCACCAGCTGTTTATCCTGATGAACCCCACTCTTAATATTCACATAACAGCATGCACACGGAAACATATTTTTGCTGAGGGGTGCCGTGCATTATAAATGTGCACACATGACTATTAGGGGTGTAACGATCCATCAGTCTGGACTGATATATAGATTTAATGATCTGCGATCTAATATCATCGATGCAAAGTGAAAACATTGATCCATATCTTCATCTTTAGCATAGGCTTTTATTTTGAAAGTCTGTGTGACTGTCAAACAGCGGCAGGCAGATGGCAAGCAGCCAAGAGAAAGACGATGAGGATAACATTATTTACTCGGGATTGAATCAGCAGAGTGGAAATATTTTGGATTTCTGAAAAAATACAGGACAACAGACAGAGCACATGGCGTATGTAAACAATGCTGTTACGAGATAAAACATGACGTAACGTTACCTGCCTGGACGAGGGTCTCACTCCGCTAAATTCTTGCTTTAGCAAAGTTAGCTGCTCTGTTTTAACACTGCAGGGTTGCCAACTCTCAGGCATCTGGCGTGACTGTCACTCTTTCACCATCAATGTCACTCTCTCACGCCTGTTTATGAAATCTGACTCCACCATTGGCAAGTCCTGTTTTTTTTTTTTTTTTATTACGTCCAGCCCATTGTGTGGCTTGACCGGACTGCATACTATTCTCAGAAAGCAAGTTTAGGTCTCGTGGGGCTACCCTAAACTTAATGCTACTTCGTCCTTCCCCTAGTCTCCTACAAATTTCCTCGCTGTTTTTTTTCTATAGACAGCATTCCGTGACCTAAGACAACAGAGTTATGGACTGAATAACGCTGGAGTATCGCTTTAGGTACACTCATTGCCTTCTACAGCCATCTAGTGGACAAACATGGGAACAGCATATCATTTTACATTGGTGAATGCTGAGTTATGGCATGACCTTATAGGATAGACCTATATAGAATTGCATACAATGCATACACTGGGTTGTTTCAAATGAAAACTCCAGGTAATTAACTGCTCATGTATAGTTACATGCCATGATCATTCCTGGCCTTAAATTACATTTTTTATCAGAAGAAATAAATGGCAGTTTACATTGGGTTTTCTTACTTAAACTTATCTGTAGACCTAAAGCCTACATTTTTCTCCTGGGCTCACAGATGCTAAACATTTACCATGTTTTATGACAGAGTCTCAAAAGGCCACATAAAACATGATAAATCAACAGGGTTCCCACCGGTCCTTGAAATCCTTGAAAGTTTGTGAATTTGAAGAAATCATTTCAAGGCCCTGGAAAGTTTTTGAAAATATACATGAATGTAAACAGGTCATTGAAAGTCTTTGAATATATGTATTCTGTATGAATTTGCATGAAAAAAGGATTTCGTCACATTAATTTTTAAAACAAAATTCTCGGGGGACAACCCCCCCGAACCCCCTTCAGATCTTTCTTTTTGTCACAACAGGACATATTACTGGATTTTTTAAGCAGATGATCATTACTACCATCAGATTGATGAAACTGACCTTGATCTGCGCCCTAAAACAAATATCGACTTAAACCAAGGGAGAGGAAGAAAAAAAATAATGCTGCATGTAATTAGTTAAGCTATGAGAAGAGGAAAAATGTCCGCTAGCCGCTAGGCTAATTAATGTAATATAAAAATGCTTAAGCTAATAATGGGTGATTAGCAAAAAACAATTGTTTTGTCCATGAACCTTGACAATTATTAGTGAGCTCAATGTTATACTTTTGTTGAATGATCTTATTGTTAATCTGTTTTATGGTTGTTTGGAGAAGTTTGCCTTAAAGCCAGATATTGCTGAAGTTTTATGAAAAAGATCATGGTTTGGGTTGAAATGAAAAGATTTCTTCCAGAAAGGTCTCTCTGACAGAAAGCCCTGATGGTTAACTTATTCCATTTTCTTGGAGTCAGTTCAAAAGGGTATTTTACTGTACTTATTATTTATGTGTTTTTTTATGTGTTCTATGGCCAAAAGCAAAAAAAGAAAGGGGTGGCAGCGTTTTCTGTAACAGACTGTGTTAAATGGGCATTTAATATCGCCTAATATCGATCACAGACCCCTTAAACGTATCGAATCGGCATCGTATCATGGCAGACTCTGAAATATTGGAAAAGATTGTATTGTTGTCCAGAGAATCGAGATAATATCGTATCATTATGAAACTGGTGATTTTCACCCCGAATGACTATGTATGTTCACGTGCTTAGGCAAGACAACTGCCAGCTGCAGACCACTGTTCGAGATTAACAACATCAAAACTAAAAAAAAAAAAATTGCTAGACCTAGGTGGTATGCGCGGCAGGAATTACCAAAACTGGGTGTTTTTTTTTAGTGAGACATACTTCAGATTTACAAATTTACACTACTTTTTGATTAAAACCAGTTTGTCTGCTCTAATGTAAGTGTGCAATGTTAGCATGCCCAACTGACTAGCTCTCTATCTACAGAGGTAACATCTAAACTTTGGAGGGAGCCAGGCTGTTTCCACCTCCTTCCAGTCATTATGCTAAGCTAGTCCAACGATGTCCTGGCTCCAAATCTGTACTTAACACACAGACATGAGATTGATTCCCATCTTCTCATCTCACTCTTAGAAAGAAAGTAAATAAGCATATTTCCAAAATGTTAAACTATTCCTTTAATCACTTCTCGTATCTTAGAATACAGAATACAACCTGCTGAGAGTGAGGGTAGGAAGTGCTGTGAATTAACCTTCATTTACACACAGACCACTGTTAGAAATGTTTTCTATTCACACATTAAAGTACAGTGTACCTTGGATCGTTTTGAAGAAGACTTGCATACCATATGTTTTGATTGACAGTATACTTTACGCATACAATGAGCCTTTCACAAAATGAAATAAACACAGTACACCTGAATTATCCAAAGAGCACCTGTATGTGACTACTATAAAGCAGTGCTCCTGCTCCTTTGTCTTCATAAACAAATGTTTAACCTGGGTGTTGTAAATATAAAATGAAGCATGATTTTGCAACTGCATGGCCTTTTTCTCACCTTAGATTCAGAAATCGATTCTGGTAAAAATTTATCATCCATGAAGTACAACAATGCAGAGACTTGTACGGGTCCATTGTTGAAAACCCGCATCCGACCATTCTCGTAAAGCTCAGTTCCAGAAATGACGTTATCCGTCATTATGTCTAAGTCAAAGCTGCACCTGCATGCACCTGTTAATAAAAGTTCTGCGACCCGACCCACACCTGTGATTAATCACACACAGGCTACAGTCACTCACATTAAGCTGGGTTTTTGGTTCTTGAATTACAAATCCAGCAGAGGAGACGTCTCTTTCACTGGCTGCGCTCGATGCCGCAATGGCAAAAACCTCACACGCAATCACTGCCAGGTTAGGAAACATTTAACATGCTCCTTCCACCACCATAAAACCTCAAAAGGATCCTCCTTGGGTGTGTTGAATTTGATGTAGGTTGCCACCTTATCCTTGGGCTGGGTTTCATGGCTGGAGTCCTTACATGACAACAGGTCAGTGGTTCGACTTGTGTCATAGACTTTCAAAATAAAAGGAATTGCAACTTGGTATTAGTGATTTAGATGTCAAAATATAACACATACACTGCATATCTTTTTAATTTGTTTTATTCTGAAAAATAAAAAACTTAGCATAGCGTTAATTCAGGCAGGACATGATGTCAAGCTCAGCTCACATCCCAGCTACATCAGTTGATCTCAAACAGCCAGTCACCTGATGGAGCAGCTGATTGACAAAAGGGAGTCAGCTGATAGATCACATGATTCCTTTCTATGCAACCAATTGGCAAATCTCATTCCGGACACCCTATTTAAACTGCTCTGGCCTGCCTACTGTTGCTGCTTCCTCTGCAAGCCGCTTTGCAACCCTCCTCCACCCCAGTTCCTCCTTTACATGTTGTATCTGACTTATCAATGTTATTTCTGTTTGTCATTGATGCTGGGTGTGTTCTGTTCCCGGGGGTCTTTGCTGCTGCTCTCCCTGCCTTAGGCCTTCCCTGTAGGTGGATGGAAGGGCAGGGAGGTTTGTGACAATTTTCTGTGGGTTCTATTCTATGATCACCCTTCACATCATATTACATTACATCAGCTGATTCATTGTTCATAACAGCAAAAAAGAAAACATGATTCAATACCATACAGTTAGTGCTCCCCATTAAAGATGGAGTCAGTTTGATAATCAGACGACACACTGGCAGGGCTCATTTAGTAACGTGGTGTGATTGGCTATCAAAAGGACCAGCAGGGGGCAGGTGGTCAGGTTAACTCTATCATCTTGTGCTCATCGATACGCCTTTGCTACTCTCGCGTCTTCACGCGTCCCACCTCTCAGAATACACACACAGTCTCTCTCACACAGATTACACTATTTAATCTTGATTAGAATCACAGAGTCTTGACTGCTCAATGTTGCTTAGCAGAGCAGAAAAGACAGATGAGGGGAAGGAGGACAAGGGCAAAAAAGACAAACCACTGTCGTACAACAGACACACGGCAGGAACACACAGAGGAAAAAAGGAGTATGTAAAGAAATCAATACAAACATGTAAAAGATGAAAACATTCACAAGACCAAAATACTAATTATTCGATTTGGGGTTGATGTCAAATGAAATTTTGACAAGTAAGTTTTGAGGTTTAAAGTAACAGTGTATAATCTTGTCATAATATCTCTTACATTATTCAGATGGCACAAGTCACTGTTTGTAGAAAAAAAAGAGACATTCACTAGGAAACTACCAGTATATGTCTAAGGAATTTCATACCCTACACATGATGTCTTTAAATTCTTTTTTTCAAATAGACCTAAATAAGTAACATAAAAATTAATATTGATATACACGTACATTAATAGATATTGTTAGCCATTGCTTTATGATATATGTTCTAACTCAGTGTTTAAAAGATATTAGAAACTTTTTGAATTTTTTTTCTCACTTTCTGGAATTATGAAATTGAGCACGCTTTTTTCTAAATGACATTTAATCTACATTATGTTTTCGGGTTGTCTGCTCATCCATTTCATTCTCAAGAACACAATATCTCAAGAACGCCTTGAGGGAATTTCTTCAAATTTGTAAACATCCACTTGAACTTAAGAATGAGCGGATTCAGTTTTGGTGGTCAAAGATAAAGGTCCCTATGACCTTGTCTGTCTCATACTCGTGAACACGGTATCTCAATAACACCTTGATGGAATTTCTTCAAATTTGGCACAAACGTCAACTTGGACTCAACGATGAACTAACTACATTTAGATGGTCTGAAGTCAAGGTTATTATGATCTTGTGTCTGTCTCATTCTCGTGAACATAATATCTTGAGAAGGCCTTCAGGGATTATCCTCAAATTTGGCACAAACATCCATTTGAGCTCAAGAATGAACTAATGACAATTTGGTGTTCAAAGGTCAAGGTCACTGGAACCTCACAAAATATGGTTTTGACCATAACTTGAGAATTCATATAGTTTTTCATAACTAAAATTAACTTAAATAATCAATGGAGTGTGTAGGCCAGCAAAGTCAGTTATAAAAGCCATGCATGGGTGAGTGTCAGGTGTGCTGTGGAGGTGCTGAAAGTGCAAACCAAAAGGAATGATACCTGGTGGATGTCAGCTGAAGGAAGGGAGAGGCCAAGTGAACACATGAGGCAGCTTTTATAGCCTGGAAGCCCAGTTGAGCCTAATCAAGGCAACGACCCTCCCATTCCAGCCAACTGCCTGATGAGGCTGGCTGGAACATTCTCAAAACCAGTGGGAGTGGCGTCACAGAAGTGATGACATTTCATATTTAAAAAGTCAAAGGCCCGATTCACTGTGGCATCATAATGTTCTGCAAAAACTAGGGATGCACAATATATCGGCATTAATATCAGTATCGGCCGATGTTCGTCGTTTTTTAACATATCGGCATTGGTCCGATGAGTAAAACTGGACCGATATTAACAACCGATGTTTATATATGTTTATATGTGTTTATATCCGTCTAGTTGCTGTTTGTGTATGTGTGTCGGGAGAGGGAGGGTGAGAGGGAGAGAGAGGGGGAGGGGGATTTGGTCATGCGGTATTTGTTTGGGCACGTGTCAGTGACACAAACAGCACAGGATTGTGGGGTGTTTAACTGAAGAGGAGAAAAAAATGTCAGCGGTGTGGTCGCTTTTCACGGTGTCGAAAGAAGATACTCGAAAAGCAGTATGCAACACCTGCAAAGTCGAGGTAATGAGAGGAGGATGCCGCGTCAAGTCATTCAACACTACAAATTTAATATCTCATTTGAAAAACCGCCATCCAGAAGTTCACAACCAATGGCAGAAAGCTAATGCTGCTAACGTTAGCCAGCAGGCAAAAACGAAAACAGCAGCAGCCGCAGCAGCTGGGAGCCCAATACAACAAGTACTCGACTAAACCAAGAAATTTGCCAAGGACAGTGCAAAAGCCAGGTCAATAACAAACAAGGTAATGGAAATGATTGCTCTTGACGACCAGCCGTTTTCCATAGTGGAGGACCAGGGATTTTGGCAGTTGACAGAGCATATTGAACCCCGCTACAGCCTGCCAAGTCGGCGCTACTTTTCCGACGTCTCCCTCCCTGCTTTGCATGAAGTTGTGGCCACGCATATCCACAAATTGTTGGACAATGTGACTGACATTAGCTTCACGACGGATATATGGAGTTCCAACGTAAGTCAGATGAGTATGTTGAGCCTCACTGCTCAGTGGATTGATGACAACTTTGAAATGAAGAGAGCTGTTTTGCATGCACAAGAGTTTGCAGGATCGCATACGGGGGCCGCCATCGCTAGCGCATTTGACTGCATGTTTGCTCAGTGGAAAATTAAAAAAGACAATGTGCATGTTGTGCTTCGCGACAATGCACGAAATATGCAGAAGGCAATGGACGAGTGCGACGTTAAAAGCCTGGGCTGCATGGCTCATACGCTGCAGCTAGCAGTGCATGATGGAGTGTTAAGCCAGCAAAGCGTCTCTGACTGTGTGGCTATTGGAAGGAAAATAGTCGGACATTTTCGCCACTCTCAACTCGCCACCTCCCGGCTGAGAGACATACAGCAAGAGTTAGGCATGAAAACCAAGATGCTACAACAAGATGTTGCAACCAGATGGAATAGTACTTTTTATATGATGAAAAGTCTACTGGAACAGAAGCGCGCGCTTGGTGTGTATGGAGCAGATCATGAGTTGCCTGTTTGTTTCAGCGCATACAGTGGGGCCTTGTTGAAAACATGACCACGTTTCTCGCTCCATTTGAACAATTAACGGGGGAGATCAGCTCACATTTGGCTACTACTGCGGACGTGATTCCCTCTGTTGTGGCACTGAAACGTTTGCTGAGCAAGGCAGCTGACACAGACAGTGGGGTCCGCACAACAAAAAACACTCTACTGGAAGCTGTGAACGGGAGATTTGGAAGCGCTTTCTCTGAGCCGCTTTATTACTTGGCAACGATCCTTGACCCTAGGTACAAAGACCGTTATTTTGACACAGTCACCAAGCAAGCGGCGGTAAATATGCTCCAGAAGCAAGTGGACAAAATGACGCACAGCGACAGAGCTACGGAGACACCAGACACAGAAGAACCGCAAGAGAAGAAGATAAGAACAAGTGACAAGGGTGGAAAGTCGCTGCTTGACATGCATGATGAAATTCTGGAGGAAAACTCCATCATGGAACAGCAGGCAGGCCTGACAAGCCACACAAGTGTGCAGGTATAGTATTATCAGACCCTGTCTTTTATTAAAATAACAAATCCTTTGTGCAATGATTTTTACTTATTAATGTGCTGTACATTCTATAGAGTTACTAAAACAATAGATTTACTTAAATGAAAAAACTAATTGTTATAAAAACATTATTTAGTAATGCTTCTCTGCCCTCTTGAGGTTTACCTTTAGCACTGGTCATCTGCTCAGAGCAAAGTTCATCAAAGCTCTTAAGGGGAGGAGGACAATGTTATGTCTATATTGCTGGTAATTTATCAGACATACATACTAATACACTTGTCTACATTACTGTAGGTGCATGGCTATCTGATTGAGCCCCCATCCCCAGAAATGAGAGCCCACTGCAGTATTGGAAAAGCAACATGTCTCGCTTTCCTGCCTTGGCCAAAGCAGCATGCAAGTACCTTTCAGCTCCATGTACAAGTGTGGACAGCGAACGTCTCTTCTCTGCTGCATCACATATTGTTGATGAAAAGAGAAACAGGATCCAGTGCGAGAAAGCAGAAATGCTTCTCTTTGTCAAAAAAAAACCTGCCTTTGCTGATGAAGTAGGCCCGGACAATAACCTACAGTGTCAGGTGGAAACACTATTTTAGTGTTTGGGACATTTACTTTGAGTACATTGTGGCTGCTTTAAGTTGGAAAATGTACAAAGACTACTATGTCTTTTGAGTTACAGTTATGTCACAGTCCAGAGTATTTTTATAGATGGGACTTGAAATTAACTTGCATTGATTTGCACTTGTATAGTGTTTTTTATGTTTGCTTGGTAATCAATTAACTAAACTCCATAACTGCCTTAAAGACATAAAAACTTGGATGAGCACCAATTTCCTGATGTTAAATTCAGACAAAACTGAAGTTATTGTTCTTGGCCCCAAACAACTCAGAGACTCTTTATCTGATGACATAGTTTCTCTAGATGGCATTGCTCTGGCCTCTAGCACTACCGTAAGAAACCTCGGAGTAACATTTGATCAAGATTTGTCTTTTAATTCTCATTTAAAACAAACCTCACGGACTGCATTTTTTCATCTGCGTAATATTGCTAAAATTAGGCCTATCCTGACCCAAAAAGATGCAGAAAAATTGGTCCACGCTTTTGTTACCTCTAGGCTGGATTACTGTAACTCTCTATTATCAGGTAGCTCTAGTAAGTCCTTAAAAACTCTCCAGCTAATTCAGAATGCAGCAGCACGTGTACTAACAGGAACTAAGAAACGAGATCATATTTCTCCTGTTTTAGCTTCTCTGCACTGGCTCCCTGTAAAATCCAGAATTGAATTTAAAATCCTACTGTTAACTTATAAAGCTCTAAATGGTCAAGCTCCGTCATATCTTAGAGAGCTCATAGTGCCATATTATCCCACCAGAACACTGCGCTCTGAGAATGCAGGGTTACTCGTGGTCCCTAAAGTCTCCAAAAGTAGATCAGGAGCCAGAGCCTTCAGCTATCAGGCTCCTCTCCTGTGGAATAATCTTCCTGTTACGGTCCGGGAGGCAGACACCGTCTCCACATTTAAGACTAGACTTAAGACTTTCCTCTTTGATAAAGCTTATAGTTAGGGCCAGCTCAGGCTTGCCCTGTACCAGCCCCTAGTTAGGCTGACTTAGGCCTAGTCTGCCGGAGGACCCCCCTATAATACACCGGGCACCTTCTCTCCTTCTCTCTCTCTCTCTCTCTCTCTCTCTCGTATTCTATTACTGCATCTTGCTAACTCGGCCATTCTGGATGTCACTAACTCGGCTTCTTCTCCGGAGCCTTTGTGCTCCACTGTCTCTCAGATTAACTCATATCGCAGCGGTGCCTGGACAGCGTGACGTGACGTGTGTGGTTGTGCTGCTGCCGTGGTCCTGCCAGATGCCTCCTGCTGCTGCTGCCATCATTAGTCATACTTCTACTGTTATTATATACATATGACTATTGTCACACATGTATACTGCCAGATATTAATACATACTTTCAACATATTGTACCACAGTAGCCAGAACTATAACTATAATATTATTACTTTCAATAATGTTGTTGTAAGCTACTGTCATTACCTGCATCTCTCTCTCTCTCTCTCTCTCTCTCTCTCTCTGTCTCATTGTGTCATGCAGATTACTGTTAATTTATTATGCTGATCTGTTCTGTACGACATCTATTGCACGTCTGTCCGTCCTGGAAGAGGGATCCCTCCTCAGTTGCTCTTCCTGAGGTTTCTACCGTTTTTTTTTCCCCGTTGAAGGGGTTTTTTTGGGGGGAGTTTTTCCTTATCCGCTGCGAGGGTCCAAAGGACAGAGGGATGTCGTATACTGTAAAATCCTGTGAGGCAAATTGTGATTTGTGATATTGGGCTTTCTAAATAAAATTGATTGAAATTGATTGATTGGTGGAAACATTGTTTCAGTGTTGGGGCATTTACTTGAAAATTACAGTGCAAGTTGGAAAAATGTACACTGACAGTCAGGACATGTTTTTGATATTTTTGATTTAGCCTTTTTTCACAGATTTGAGTTTAAATGGAGTGGGCTTGAGCTTAAAACATGTTTTGCAATTTAATAAATGCCTGGTTGCCATGAATACTGGCAAGTTTTATAAGGTAACTTTGTCAGGATATTATTTTGATTTATGATCCTTGTTGTAATTTCTGATCCAAACCTTCTCACAGGAGTTTTGTAAGTTGAGGGAGTCAAACTGTACTTTAATTTAGTTACACAGTTGCTAAAAGTAGTAAAGGTTGCTGAAAAGTAACACTGTTGGTTACTTGTGTTTTATGGTAGCCCGATAAACTTGTTATTTGGAAGTAAAACACGTTTTGAAAATAAATGAAGACATTCAAAAATTCAGTTTGCGTGATTCTCAGTCTGTACAGAATTTTATCATCTCTGAAACTTAAAAAATAAAAAAACATATATCAATATTGGTAAATATCGGCTATCGGCCATAACAGCAATATTAATATCGGATATCGGTATCGGCCAAAATTTCCATATCGGTGCATCCCTAGCAAAAACACTTTTGTGGCCTTTATTCAGTGTCATATCTCAGGAACAGAAGGGGAGCCATTTGGTCAGATACTGAATTGGTGACACTAAACTTGGGTGTCCACCTTGAAACTGTGCTGATTGTATAGGTCTTCTGTGCTGTGGGGATAAAGATGTGTGTGAAGCATCCTTGTTTTAGAATATGTAGCTTCTTTGTAGTGACATCCATATTTGAAGCATTGTCAACTGTCAATGCTACATATGAGTCTGGACAGAAATGGATGTAAACTGTATCTGCAAGTTGACTGGTTTGCAGAGTTTTGGTAATTCTAAAGTAAAACAACGCCCTTAGGAAACAAAAGGCTGTGAATTACTATTTTACTTCGGGCTTTGCAAATTTTAAAGGTATCATTCATTATAAATGCATATAAATCAGACAAAGAAATAATAGTACAACACAATGCAAACACTAAAACATGGTCTGAAGCCAGGGTATTACATAAGTAGGCCTACATAAACGAAAATACATATAGAAATTATAGCTGCTGCACAGCAATGGTCCGGGCTGGGCAATTTTAGGCAAATTTAGGCAATTTTGAGCAACAAGAGGCAGAATAGGAACACAACAAGAAAGTTGCCATAACAATGTACATTTTGCATCAGTTGAGGCTTGAACTCACGACCTTTGACACCAAGGAGCATCTTCTATCTGTCTGAGCTAATTAGCAAATGACAACTCATCCGTGGCTTCACAAATTGAATGAGCCAGCCACCAGGATGACAGTAGCTGTCAAGGCAGATTTCAAACTGCTGTCATAAATGCAGTTATCAAGACAAAAATCTGAAAATACACATCTTGCATCTAGACAGCATGGGGATATTGTTAGATGTACTGTTTTTAACAATGATTGATTTACTCCATAAGTGAAAAACTGATGTTTAGATGCTCTATTCCCATTGACAGCAATGGTTCACACAAGGACAGAATTCAAAATGCTGTCAAAAATTCAGTTTTTGATATAAAATTGTGATATTTGCCAAACATCATCTACAATGACTCTAAAATTTTGGTAATTTTTTTTCATGAACACTGAAAACTTATTTAGCAGGAATTTGCAAGTATATGTTTACAGTATTGTTTACAGTCAAACATGTTGATGCACTGTAGGCTCAATTTTTGATAAATCAAAAATATGTGAGGACAATTTGTGGAGGACAGTCTGAAGATGCTCTGTAGCAAGTTTGGTGTCAATTGAGCAAAAATTGTGGGATGAGATAGGTTTAAGAAGTTTTACAGTATTTGAATAAAACAATAGTGATGGACTTCATAATTTGCAAAAGGTTTAAATGTACAAAGGTTTCTTCAGTATTGGGGCTACACAATTTTGTGTTGTGAAGCTGTAGCACATACGGTCAATTAGACATTTGCTGTAGCGCCACCATCAGGACTATTGACTTGTGTTTGCAGCTGAGCAAAGGAAACAAAGAAAGACAGAAAGAGCAGGAAAACAAGAGGACCTGCCCAGCCCCTAACAAAGATAAACTGGGGTATAAGCATACAGATAGAGAGGCAAATTCAATCAGAGGATTCGGGGAAGAAAGTTGCATAATTTTCCTTAATACATGGATATATCAATATTGGTATTGGGAAAAATGCAAAAAATGCAATATCATGCATCCCTAGCTTTTACTGAATTAATGATAATTACTTACAGCTGATCTAATCTGCCACTGCCAATGTCTGTCATTTTAACCTGCAAAATCAATAACTGGCTAACCATAATCAGATGCTACCTGTTTTGCCTCCACTGGAAAAAAAAGGTAGAAATACAAGGTTTGATGAGAGAGTTGTTGGAACCCATTCCTACTGTTAAAGGTTTCCGTTTCTATTATATGACAGCTCCTCAAAGCAGAGGAGGAGATCATATTGTCTCCCCAATTTGCAGACATTTTCGGCTGCTGGTTTTCTTGTTTCAGTTAGCTATTAACTGCTGCTAGCTGCTTTTTAACTCTCGTGGGGGAATGGTCACACTTATGTCATCAAAACGTCAACCCATCTTGTCCAGGGTCCCTTCCTGCCGGTTGTCCCATTCATACAGATGTCATTTCAGTACTGCTAATACCTCCGATGCTGCCTTAAAGGCGAGACAACTCTGCCCCCCATTTTGGCATCGTACCTTTTATACAGAACAGCAAGGTGAAATAATGGTGTGGAATTCCTGCCTTGATGAGCCAGTGTAAAAGGGGCTACTGGCTCTAGATAGTCACCACTTCATCCATTGAATGCCACACCCTGGACCTTTAAGTGAACGCACTTTGTCATGTCTTGTCAGCATGAGAGACATTTCAGCTGTGTTTTTGAGTCATCTGTTTTACATGCTTCTGATGAAATAGATTCACCTCTATCTTAATGAATACAGCTGTCCACACAAGCTGCATAACGGCTTGTGTTTTGCTTACATTTACTCTCCATACTGTGCCTGAAAGAATCCTGTGCACACACAGACAGAGGGTGAATGATACTACTGCTGCTCTGCTAATGTGCTGCTTTCACTGTGCAGGCTGCAGACAGTCTGTTAGGCACCAGGACTGGCTATAGATGTATAAACATACCTGTATATAGAGCTCTCAGTTGGCTAATAACGGATGCTATGAACAAGCTAAAACTGAACGCTAACTGTGTGCTTTATTCAGCTTATTTTATCTATAAAATGATAAAAATTAAAATTTCAAATTTGGCTTTTAGACATTAAGCATGATCAACCAGCTCCCGCTCTGTTTACCAGTGGTCCTCCGCAGTGAATCTCTTCACCTCTGTTGGTTTGTTCTTATTTTTCCTGCACTGACCTAATAAGCGGTATTAATAAACTACCGGACTAATAAGCAATATGGAGAACAGTATAACCAACAAAATCCTCACCTATCCCAGGCCCTAGAATATTATAGCAGATCTTTGATATCTCTGCACATGGCATGAGTAATGCTGGCTGCTGTCAGTGTGTTAGAGACTCTCCTCAGTCATAATGAGCTGGGAGTGTAGCCAAGAGACACACAGGAGCCCATACTGAACACTGAAGAGGTCCCAGGAGACAGAGTAGCACTTTCACTGTTACACTGACAGTACATGTTTGTGAAGCTCATTCTGAGTGACCAGATGACTTAGAATGTTTTTTTCCTATTTAAATGTGTTGAGTTCACAGGAATTTCAGATACTGTAAGCTGAAGGCTAAAACAAAAAACAAACAAACAAACAAACAAAAACAGTTTGCGGGATTTCAGTGGCGAGCTGGTTTTCTACCAGCGGGCATGAATTGTGTTCAGCCATGACGACAAAACTAATGAGTTTTGATTGCAAGGCTTTAGATAAACTTAAAACTAAGCAGAAATGACTGGTGTCTTTAGTGTAACAGCACATTGTTTAGTCATTTACAATCTGTTGAGGTTTACTCCATCTAAGTGCAAATATGTTGTGACCAGCTGTGTTCAAAGTTGGCTGGATGATCAGATCCTCAGTGCATCCAAGCTCAGTCACATTTAAATTTGAAGAGTTTGGTTGTTAAGGCTGAAAGGCTCTAACATCCTTGCTGTCTTTGTTTGCCTGATATGTCAGAATGTGTAAGATTACAGTGTTTGGTGATGTTATCTGTCCTGACAGTAGATGAGATGAGGAATACAGTGGTGGAAAAAAGTTTTCGGACACCCCATGCATTTGTGAAATATTGCATTAAGAATCACTCTTAGGTCTTCAAGTGCAATTTCTTTTAGTACAGTCACAGCCAAAATACTAAATAAATCCTAAAAAACCCATTAAAAACTTAAAATTGATTGGTTCCATAAAAATACATAAGAAATTTTGAGTATTGGTTCATTTTGGTACCAGTGATGAAGGTCGTTCTTTTTATTAAAAGACACAATTTTTGTTGCCAAGCTTCGTGTCTACATAAAGCCAGCACATTTGAAAGTTCTTCAGACACAAAAATGGCTAAAACAAGGAACCTAACGCAGGAAACACGCCTGAAGATAAAGATTCTCAGCCAGGAAGGGTACAGCTGCCGCCAGATAGCCAGGAAGTGCAGATGCAGTCCTTCAGCAGTTGGATACACGCTGCAGAAATACAGACGAACCAACAGCTTGGAAGACAAACCAAGATCTGGGCGTCCAAGGGTTTCTTCAGCAAGAAATGACTGCATCCTGATCCGCATGTGCAGGCAAAACCGCCGAATGACATCACAGGAGCTTCAGCAGCAGTGGTCAAACCAAACTGGTGTCCAGTGTTCCACCCGCACTGTACGTGGCCGACTTTTAGATCATGGCTTAAGGTCCTACAAGGCTATCAAGAAGCCCCTGATCAATGAGAGACAGAGGTTAACCCGGCGTCGTTGGGCCCAGGCACACAAGAACTGGACAGCCAGGAATTCAGTGAATGTAGAGTCTGTAGGCAAACCCCGGAGATCTTGCCTCCGGAAGAAGAGCGGAAGAGCCCTGGTTTCTGGTTGTAGGCTGTTGGTAGTCCACGTGATATTGACCAATCATGTTTGAGCTGGCTGCAGTTGTTGACAGGTTAAACGGTCCGTGCGGTGAACTAACGAGGCGGGACATAATTGGTGTCACTACAAACTCTGAATCCATCGCAATGGTTCAGCATATTTACTTATATATAAACGGAAGTCGGAAATGGAAATTCGCCTCCTCCGCCCAAATCAAACCGTAATGCCAAAAAATTGGGGGTCTGCCCCCAGATGCTGTATAAGTCAGACGCCAAATACAGCCAATGGGTTCCGAGAATGGTCCTTGGCTGACGTTAAGTCCCCCTAAAAGATAGGGGTGGGGGGAAAAAAATTGATATAGCATAGTATTGCGATATTTTGTGTGTTGATATTGTATCAATATACGGACACCAAGTATCAATCTTTTATCAGAGACATTATTAATTTTTGCAAATACACATTTTAATACAACTTTTGGTACTAGAATAATAAAATCAATTGCCTTTTTGGCCCACTAGATGGTGGTGGTGTGTTTTTCCCAGTGAGGTCAGCAGAGGTCTCAACCTAATTTGGCAGGAAGTTCATCAAAACAAAGATGGAGGCATTGCAGGAAGAAATCAGAAATGCGCTGTTGGTGTTGAAATCAAATGCCTGGACTTATGTTGAATTTTCTAACACGGAAGGACAAAAGGACTTGGATATGACACGTGATTTGCAAGCATTGTCATATGAGAATTAAATACTCTGGGAATACAACGAACATGACGGCTCACCTCACAGTCCACCATCCAGAGATAGCATTAGCCGTTGACGGCCAAGCTAATGCTAAATCCACACTACCAAAAAAAATCAACCAACACTGGACACACTTAGCTTGACAAAACTACCATCCAACTCTAAGAGAGCTAAGAAAATAATACAGTTCATCACCTACTCCATGTGCAAAGGTCTGTGTCCATGTGTACATGCTAAAAACACTGGAACACAGGTATGTGACTCCGTCCTGACCTTTTTTTTTTTTCTTACAACACAGCCATATCCAAGCTCTACAGAGAAGTGAAGCATAAAGTTGAGGAATCTTAAAGTACAGCAAGAAGGGTGGCATTAATCTGTTATGCCTGGACTTCAAGGACAGTGGATTCATATGTGACTATAATGGCACATTATCTCACAGAGGACAGGTGACTGCTCTCACATTCTCCATACTAGAGCAGAGCACGAAAGTCACACCAGAGCAAACACTGCAGACCTCCTGCAAAATGCAGCACAAGAA